>NC_071353.1:104400638-104700638 GCF_943734655.1 Sabethes cyaneus | reverse complement strand
TTATACAACCTATACATACATACATATAACTTTATACATTCTAACCAACAGTTCCTCTTACGTAGCCAAACAGAATTGCACTACACAATATTTTGAAAAATTTGTTAAATCACTAAAAATACCTTAAGACCTTTTTAGGCAGTTGTTCTGTTTACGTTTACGTTCGGTCGCACTTGTCAAAGCTCACGTTTCCGGTACTGGGAATTAAAACATTTTGCACATGTTCCAAACGAATGCTTGGAAATTAATTCCAAGATAGCGGAATGATCGCCATTTCCAACGAATGGTTCAGCACCGCTGCAAGAAACGACACTCTGTGAAAATCCGAAGTCAGTTAACTGTTTTACCAAATGTTAAACTTCTAAAAAAATGCAAAACCTAAATTATATCTTCAGTACATCCGAAATTTACAATTTCTGACATAAGGTTAAAAACAGCCTCCCAGTTAGCGTCGAGGTGCGTACGACACTAGCCTCACAAACCAGCCGTTACGTGTTCGATTCTGGACTAAAAGAGGCTTTAAAAGGCAATAAGATCACAGCACCAGCCCCGCAACCGTCCTGCACTACAACAGCCGGCCGCGAAATCGTTCAAACAGAAAACAGTAGGTCAAGTTCCTAATGCGAAATGTAGCACAAAGGCTTTGCTTTTTCCATTTAGTACAATTTGTGGCAGTTCGAAGTTTGCCGGATCAGCTGGTTTATAATAAGGCACAAATTAATTCATACCCCTGCAACAGTACACTTTCGCTGAAGTCCGCTATCAGTCCTACTGGAACACCCAAACTGGCACACGTGTTCCAATTGCAGATGTTTTCTCTATTTTTCAGCCTTGCCCACCGAAGCAGATCGGTAGCGTCGAAATTCAATGAGGCATTTTATTTTCCAAAAACAAGATTTATGTTGCTCTACCGAGCCGAAACAGTACGGAAGGTACGGGCTTCCTGCTGTGCGATCATACGTAAATCCCGCCTCTTCGGATTACAAACGACATTTGCCGATAATGTAAACATATCCATACATACATACATAAAAAAGATAACTTCGTAAATTAAAACTAAAAATCACTCCAAAAAAATAAAAACAATTCGATCCTACTTCACACGCCAATCCAAGAAATTAAACAAACTCACCGGCGGCGACTTTGTACTGGCTGCTAGAATCTATTGCGCAAACCGTTGCGGGTGCCATACAAAATGGACTTGGTTAGTCGTTTCTAGCTGTGAGTATCGTTAACAAAAGCACGATTGTAATATAAACCAAAAAAGTCATTAAACTTTTATTAACAAATACCTTAAAATCTGTTGAGTATAGTTCGCTATAAAATCCGTATGTCTGCTATAATCCGTCGTACGTTAGTATCCTTCATGTAGTGCAATCACATTTGAATCCACACGCACAAATCACAGCTAATTGTCCAGCATCACTCTTGCGAACAAGTACAGCAATCTATAAGCATCAACTACTGTAAAACTTTAGCAAATGATCACAATAATAGTAATTTTGCACTAAAAACATCATTAAACTTCAAAATCACACACTTTGACAATGCAATCCAATTCGCCAAATTTCAATCTCAGGGACTGCGTGAGTCCTTTCGAAGCGGTTCGAGCTAGCAGGGGCGCTTCTTTTTCGTTTCCGCACTGGCGCGTAGAATAACGAGTACTGAACAGCATCGTCGCAGCATCGCGTACCCGAACCAAGCGCAGCCAGTTCATGTTTCGAGAGCGCACAATGCGGGATAGGAGACAGCAGAGACCCTGGCCAGGAAAATGCCACCGAGCGGCGCACGGTTCACTGCGACGTGGGCACGGCATGCAACTGTTGAAAGACACAGGGGAGATGCAAGCTTGCGGCGAGCAGCCGAAAATCAACGCCATTCATCCCGTGTGTAAACAAAATCGTCACTAAGAGCTCGGGAACGATGCCTGCTGATGCTTTGGTTGGCGCTCTTCCACAGTAGTGGAACAGGCTGCCGGGATATTACACGATATGGGTCGGAAAATTATGACTGGCTATCAACCAGAGCAGAGGGAAGAGAAGGTTTGGTGGATACTGGGTGAAAGGCGAAACGCCAGGATTGTGCAATTTTTAACTACCTTCTATATAACCCGTTTCAGCTATCTCGAGAAGAAATACATTGTTAGAAGAGTTGAAAAAAGTACCAGTTGTGTCAGTATCGGTAGTTTAAAACCCAAATAATTTGCGTATCTTTCACTTAGAGTTTATTCTTTAAAACAAGTAATTCTAGTTGAATAAATCGTTTGGACGATAACTTTATAGAATATCTGTCTCAACTTTTTGTTTAATATCTAGGTATTTCACGGATATTGATTAGAGAAATGCATGATAACATAGTTCAAACATGTAGTTCAGTAAATCAAACATATGCCTATCATTTGTGTACAAACATTTTTTCAACTTGCTATAAAATTAATTTATAATATAAAATTAAAAGTTATCAATTACAACACTTGATCCTGTGCAAAACCATAATCTTATATTCCATTTTCGTCGTTCAATTACGCTATTGTACGTCGTTATTCTACTTAATTACAAATTTACGATTGTTCCATTTGTGTAATCTATGTTGGTATAGAAAAATATGTAACTTTTCCTTTTAATTCTCGTAATTTATATTCTAGTTAACGTCACGAAAATATGAAAGATTTTGAACACTAATTATGAATGGATTTTGATGCTTCTGATACCGATCTTATGTATCGATCATATGTATATGTATATGTATATGTATCAATATATGTATGCGGTTTTTATTTTAACTTTCTTTTTCTATAACTAACTAGTGAAAAAAAAACGAATTAATCCACCTAGCGGTGTGACCTGGCCTTTCTACTGCAACAGTAATTATGTTTTATTTCTCAGGAGCATCTACAATTAAATTGACTATATTTTTAAATATCCTTTCCTTGTTCCTCAAAATCCTTATTTAACAGTAAAATTCATAAGAAAGTACTGCTAGCAATATTTTCTTTCCTATCTTGCGTAAATATTTATAAGTGTCATTTAATTTACTTTATCAATACCTTATTTAGTTTTATGATTTCTAGAAATACATATAAAGACAAAGGATCATTTTTGCAGACTTGAATGGATATATGTAGAAAATTATAAATTAACCGTTTAACAAGTAAGGCTTCAAAGCCACATACGAATTTCGTTTTGAATTGACAATATGAAAAATGTGTTCATAATCGATTTCTTGATATTTTGATATTAATGTTACAACACTATGACTATGCGTTAGAGTTATCATTTTTTAAAAGGAAATCAGGAATATTTCTAAAAAAATATTGCGTGAATATTTCCTTTTTTATGTTCAATGAAAATGGACATCTAGAATCAAATGATTAATCTCAAAATTTTTCTGTGAGTAATTTACATGTTTGATTTCAAAATTGTAATATATCTGGATTGCAAAAATAACTGGGTAGAGCATTAGATATGAAACATTAAGAAGAGAAATTGGACTTTTCCCTTGTTGGCCCTCCTTTAGATAAGGTACCCCGGGGCAAGTGGAACCTAAAAAATGCATTGTTAGTGTTTATTCCACTGTGTTATCTATACCTATGATTATTTCAAAATTCTTTCAGCACAGAAACTCTTCAGTAAAATCACTTCGAAGGTTTAATTACGAAAATGGCCTATCAATTTAAATAAAATGAATCTGGAGGAGAATTTTCAAAACCATGGCGATAGGTCCCACTTGCCCCGGTAAATGGGGCAATCAAAGACAATATTTGTACGAATGGTTCATCCAAAAATAGCGTAACAAAATCAGATCACAACGGGCGACTTCATAAATTATAAAAAACACAGATCGTGAGCAATTACGCTGTGATACATTATTGTAATGAGATGCAGTTGAATATGTCGCTGTATCCAATTCTTGCGAGACATAATTTAGGAGTAACCATTGTTTAATAGCTCGAAAATATGATTATGATCTGTTTGTTCTACCATGCCCAATTTGGTAGAGCTACTCATAAGAGATAGTTACGCTATAATAACCACAACGCTTTATTGTTTCAATTCCAGTTGCAAATTTGCTTAATTATATCAAATATGCCTTTCCAGATACAATTAACATCGAAACAAAGCCTGGGTGCTAATTCCGTTATCGAAATTTGACCTTCTGTTTTTATACGACAGACTTCGCAACCAGCTGTTAGAATACAGGACAGTGCGGGGTCAGTGCTACGATCCTATTGACTCTAACAGCCTCTCCCAGCCGAGATTCGAACATACGACGACTGGCTTATTAGACCAGCGTCTTACCTCGAGACCAACTGGGAGGCCAATTAACATCGATTAGGTGTAACCAAAATGTGACCAAATTGTAGAATCATCGTTTCAAAAATAAATATTAATACACTCAAATCTCGTTTTACGTCCACTATTGGGGGGACGTAAATCAAATCGGTCGTAAAAAAAGTGGACGTTAATTCAAATTTCGGACGTAAAACGAGAGGACGTTAATTCAAATTTTGGACGTAAAACGAGAGGACGTTAATTCCAGTTTTGGACGTAAAAAAAGAGGACGTCAATAATTGGAATAATTCCTGATCCTGACCGTATAGAACGTTGGTGTCTTCGACATAGTTGTTTAGCAGATCAAGGGCTTTTCGTCGGATTGTATGTATTATAGAATTGCCTCACTACGTGGCGCTAGCGTATATGTAGCATTCTTATACAAGCTATATCTTGCGCTGCTGACTATCTAGAAAGTTGTGGTCTTCAGGAAGGTTACTTAAATGACTGCCGCCTTCAAAATGGTATGGAAAATAGCGCAGAATTGACTCACTACGTGGCGCTAGCGTATATGTAGCATTCTTATACAAGCTGTATCTTGCGCTGCTGACTATCTAGAAAGTTGTGGTCTTCAGGAAGGTTACTTAAATGACTGACGCCTTCAAAATGGTATGGAAAATAGCGCAGAATTGACTCACTACGTGGCGCTAGCGTATATGTAGCATTCTTATACAAGCTGTATCTTGCGCTGCTGACTATCTAGAAAGTTGTGGTCTTCAGGAAGGTTACTTAAATGACTGACGCCTTCAAAATGGTATGGAAAATAGCGCAGAATTGACTCACTACGTGGCGCTAGCGTATATGTAGCATTCTTATACAAGCTGTATCTTGCGCTGCTGACTATCTAGAAAGTTGTGGTCTTCAGGAAGGTTACTTAAATGACTGCCGCCTTCAAAATGGTATGGAAAATAGCGCAGAATTGACTCACTACGTGGCGCTAGCGTATATGTAGCATTCTTATACAAGCTGTATCTTGCGCTGCTGACTATCTAGAAAGTTGTGGTCTTCAGGAAGGTTACTTAAATGACTGTCGCCTTCAAAATGGTATGGAAAATAGCGCAGAATTGACTCACTACGTGGCGCTAGCGTATATGTAGCATTCTTATACAAGCTGTATCTTGCGCTGCTGACTATCTAGAAAGTTGTGGTCTTCAGGAAGGTTACTTAAATGACTGCCGCCTTCAAGATGGTATGGAAAATAGCGCAGAATTGACTCACTACGTGGCGCTAGCGTATATGTAGCATTCTTATACAAGCTGTATCTTGCGCTGCAGACTATCTAGAAAGTTGTGGTCTTCGGGAAGGTTACTTAAATGACTGACGCCTTCAAAATGGTATGGAAAATAGCGCAGAATTGCCTCACTTTGTGGCGGTAGTGTATATGTAGCATTCTTATACAAGCTGTATCTTGCGCCACTGTGGGAGCCACTGTACCCCCTTCCCTGCTAGCGTACGACAACCAAGGTTGCGTACGTCAGCCGGCACCACGTGGAGGTAGGGATAGAAGTTGGTGAACAAAGGTTCTGGAATGTACATGTTAACCCTTCGCCAGGCCGCCTTGTCTTGCTCGTGAAATAGTGGAATCAAGAATCTTTCAGCTTAGAATTATCAATATATTTTCTGATAAGTGGAATCTTACTCATGATATCATGCGTTTTTGGACTGAAATCTTGAAATCACGATGATGTCATTTAGCTACTAAATGACAAATTTGGCTGGTTTATTTACATGAACTTTTAACAAATATCAAATCAACGAGGAAGCCGATCGACTCGCACACGATACAAGAAACCTACCCCCAGAAGACCACCCGATTCCAGTAACCGATGCACTGCAAACTACAAAACAGAACATTCGACAACACTGGGAAAAGCAGTGATTTGCATTTCGCGATGAGATACTCTATTAGTCCCCCCCCCCCGCTCCGCGGAAGAAACCGTTGAATTTATCCGAGATACAAAGTTTAAAAACCCCGATGTTTCAAGCCGATTTCAAAGAAAGGGGGGGGGCGCTACAAAAACTTTAAAAATAATTTGCAATGGCCTTAGTTCTCAAGTTATACAGAAATTTCTGTTTCATTTGTATAGGAGCTTCCCTCTTAGAGGGGGACGGGTTACTAACCATCATAAGACCCCGGCCCCAAAAACGCCCAAATTTTTACGCCAATTGGTTCAGTAGTTTCTAAGTCCATGAGGAACATACAGACAGACAGACAGAAATTCAACGTTATAGGCATAGATTACGATGAATGACAAATGGTTAAAATCCGTTATTTAATTTATAAACAATATATAATAATTATTGGCGCATCACGAAGATCCTGTCCTAATATATGTTAGTATCTGCGATCCTGCTACTATTCAAACAACTTTTCCGAAAAAAGTAATATCATAGGTTACCTGTATATGACGTATATGATATATGACGTACAAAACGTATCACTAGCATCGACCGATGAGAAGATTGTGAACTATTTTCTATACTATCTTGAATTTGACAGTCATTTGAATAAACTTATACAAGTACAAGAATGTTACATATACGGTAGTACCACGTGGCTATACGATTCTGTACTATTTTCTATAATATCTGGAAAGCTGCTATGACTCAAACAACATTCCCGAAGAAAGTAATATCTTAGGTAACACGGATCATGAAATATAGCGAATAAAAAGACGTCGCGTATATACTAGCGCCGCATATTGCGAATAAACTAAACTATTTTCCATGTCATCTCCGAGGTGACAGTCATTTGAACAACTTTTCCGAAGACCACAACTTTTTAGATAGTCAGCAGCGCTATACACTAGCGCCACCATGTGAGACAATTCTGCGCCATTTTCTATACCATCTTGAAGGCGTCAGTCATTTAAGTAACCTTCCCGAAGACCACAACTTTCTAGATAGTCAGCAGCGCAAGATACAGCTTGTATAAGAATGCTACATATACGCTAGCGCCACGTAGTGAGTCAATTCTGCGCTATTTTCCATACCATCTTGAAGGCGGCAGTCATTTAAGTAACCTTCCCGAAGACGTTAATTCAAATTTTGGACGTAAAACGAGAGGACGTTAATTCAAATTTCGGACGTAAAACGAGAGGACGTTAATTCAAATTTTGGACGTAAAAAAAGTGGACGTTAATTCAAATTTTGGACGTAAAACGAGAGGACGTTAATTCAAATTTTGGACGTAAAAAAAGTGACGTAAAACGAAATCACGTAAAATGAACGGACGTAAAACGAGATTCTAGTGTATATGCCTGACCGCATTTCAAGGTCATGACTAAAGTCACGAGTTTGGTCAATTAAGACAGGAAGTTTTGTGCTGAAACACTTTATTTTTAATAGGTCCCACTTGCCCCGGGTACTTTCAAGTGTGGATCTTATTCCGACCCATTTTGATATAGGACTACGTCTTTGTTTACTATATTGGGACTGGGTAGTAATTTGCGAAAACGAAAATAAAAGTGTAACGTTTGAATGAAAGATTTCGAATGCTAATAACTACTAAACTACTGAACGAAACTGAACAATTCGTATGTCGTTGGATAAATAAAATGACTAGCAATTTTATGGGGGAATAAGCGTGCAATTTTAAGGAGGGCGTAAGAGGGGGGGGGGCTCCCATACAAATGAAATATAAATTTCCTCATAACTCAAGAACTAATTAAACAAATGGAACCAAATTTGGCATGTGGGGGTTTCAGAAGGCAAAATTTTTTTTATGGTGAATTGAGACCGCTCCCCTCTTTAGGAGGGGAGGCTCCCATACAAATGAAATACAAATTCCCTCATAACTCGAGAACTAATCAAGCAAAAGGAACCAAATTTGGCATGTGGGGGTTTCAGAAGGCAAAATTTTTTTCTACGGTAAATGGAGACCCCTCCCCTCTTTAGGAAGGGGGGCGCCCATACAAATGAAATACAAATTCCCTCATAACTCGAGAACTAATCAAGCAAATGGAACCAAATTTGGCATCTGGGTGTTTTAGAAGGCGGGAGTTTTTTGTATGGTGTACTGAGACCCACCCGGATTGTAACAGGGGGGGCACCTATACAAATAAAACACCAGTTCCCTTATAACTCAAGAAATAAATAAGCAAATGGAATCAAAACTAGGCATGTGTGGGGTTTTGGAGGCAGGATTTTTTTCTATGGTGAATTAAGACCTTTACTGCCCATAAATGCATAACAGTCCCATCTGACTTTTCACCACTTTTGAGATAAACCTGGGAATCATCTTTAAATTAACTGTTCTTTCAATATTTCAAACAAAAAAGCTATGTTTGTTCCCAAGATGTTGAAAAAAATATCAAACTATGTCAGTCCCATATTACAAATAAACGCATAACAGTCACAGTAGTAAAAATATATAAATAAGCATCTGTTTTTGGGAAATGCTTGGACCGATTCGCCCGTAGCAACTACCAAACGGAAGATTTTATAGCCTAGAAGAACACTATTGAGGAGAACTTGGATCGGATGTACGATTCCGAAGTTACAGTGGGAACAAGTTCCGGAATATATGGGACTTGAACATAGAAGCACCTTGAATCACAACACACCCATCATGTGACACCTATAAATACACGGATTTGCAAATCTAGACTATTGGTAGTCGTATAAAGTATTCAAGACGCCATTGGCCACATCTAAACATGTTCGTGAATGTTCCGGATTCCTCTGTCCAGGTTCACATTGGTCATACTCGGACACGTTCTGGGAGTGTTCCGGACACACATGAAAGCGACCAGCTTCTGAGTCAAACAAACCCCATCATGCAACCTCACTATAAATTCAATATAACAAATTACAATAAAAAGTAGAAAAGGCCAGGAAGAGATTTGAGCCAAAAAGGACATTTTGAACAATTGAATTGAACGAGCACGTGAATTATCAAAACAACGACACGTGGTCTTGAAAATACTGCCGAGTCACCGACAATGCAAGGATCAAGGCATGCTGTGCCTGTGACTGTTATGCGTTTATTCTTGCTTATTCAAGCACAAATAAACGCATATCAGTAATTTCGGCAGTTTTTCTAAGTTTTGGAACAAATTTTAGGTCACTTGTGAACAAATTGTTTGTAAAAGTATTCTGTTATGTACATTCAAGTGATTTTATGACGATTTGGACGATTTGTTCCCAAAATCGATTCAATATTAAAAGAAAAATGGTCGTGGCTTCAACAGCGTTTTTCGTAGTTGCACGATTTTGCAGATGTGACTGTCTTCCATTTATGGACAGTTTACATTCTTTAAGAAGGAGGGACCCCATACAAATGAAGTGCAAATTTCCTCATACCTCGAGAACTAATCAAGCAAAGGGAACCTAATTTGGCATGTGGTGTTTTTTGGAGGCAGGTATTTATTTTATGATGGTTTGAGATCCCTCCCCCTGTGGTAGGAGGATAAGGACTCTCATACAAGTAAAACAAATTTTTGCGTATGTGCCATATTTTCTACTATGTAACAAGCGGTGAAAGTAAACTAGTAAAACTTTGTTGAAGCAAAAGAGAGTGAATCGACACCGCTAACTTACGTGCAGGCAGGACACTCGAATGGCATGTCACATTTACGATGAACATGCTTTGGCTTTAACGTTATTTGTAATCAATGGCCCTTTTAAAGGCCACTAGCGAGTTAAAGTAAGATTATTGAAACATGTCAAGCTTCGCATAATCATATTTAATAAAATAATATGTGGGCTGGTCATTCATTACTATTTCAACCTTTATGATGCACTCAAGTGATTTTTAAAAGAAGTCTCTATGTGTCAATGGTTGCAGGCATTATACTTATGAACCCCCGTTCACGTATTTTCAGAGCCACTATTGCATTCAATGAAGAATTGAATCTGAATATTTTGACTTTCTCTTTTAAACATTCACTTAAACAGTGGCACTCAAAGCAAAGCAAAGCGTATGTGCTACATTCCGTTATTGAAACTTGACCTTCTTTTTTATACAATGGACTTCACAGCCAGCTGTTATAGAGCAGGACAATTGCAGGGCCAGTTGCTATGATCCTATTGACTCTAACAACCTCTCCCAGTTCGAACTGGCTTATTCGGCCAGCGTCATACCTCGAAGCCAACTGGGAGGCACTCACAGATTCTTGTAAACATACATATACCAGAAATGCAGTTTACATTAGTCTGTGATCTAATGATCTGATATAGTCCTACGTCACCCTTTCGTACAACCTTTAGGGCTGTATACCTTGTAGTTTTTTTAATGCCGTTTGTCAAATTAAACAACTAGTTTTCGGGTTTATTTTGTTAATACACACATTATGTTTACCTACTGCCAGAAAAACATGCACTTTTACGAAAAGCCTTTGGCCAAAATATCATTTATAGAAAGGTGCGTTGAACTTACAACGCAAATTGAAAATAACGCTCAATTTTAAAGTTCAATTTTGGTGTTTGGAATGCCTGTTATAAATAATCTATGATTTTAATACATGCGTTTGAGTTGTATCTTTCATTTCTAGAAAGGTTCGGTTGAATCAAATGAGGTTGAAGAGAGTTATGAGCTCCGTTCCCACTTACCGCGTATTCCCACTTGCCCCGGGGTACCTTAATTGTTTTTGCATGAAAACTAAAATTGGAACTTCTTTTGAAAACATTCATGAAAAAATAGTCATTGGTTTGATCGCATCGTTTTTACGATGTTGTCCGCTAGAGAGTTAAGAAAACGAGATGAGATCAAAGGAATAGTACAAAACTAGCGCCATAAACATGCTTGAGAATGGCAAAAATTCCAGCGTGGTTTTTCCAGCGCTAGTGTTTTGATGGAATGAGCGATCCGATATGCGCAAAATTTGCTTGAAATTTGTGTAAATTTATATGGGAGAATCCATTTATTAGCGTTCTCAATTCTATACACCACTCCCAAGTAACCAGTAAGCACTAAACACTAGTCGTTTGACAACATTGTATAAGCATTCAGAACTATGATTAAAAGCTTGTTTTTCTATACATACTTCTGTAGAACTCACATAATGCTAAAAAGGCGAAATAGCGGGTTATTAAAATGCTACACCACAACCATTCAATAAATATTATTAGTGTTTGATTGAGGCTTAATCGAAACGTCACACAGTGCGTTGAGCCATAGACAAAAATCATTTTTCACTTTTTTTTAATCGGGTATACTAAGTATTTAGAATTGTTTATAGATGCCTTCTGCTATATAAACAAGTATTAGTTTGCTTGGGAAAGCGTCACAACTACTATTACAAGCGTTCAAACTGTCAAGTTGCAGAGTGGATTTTACTTACAAATTTTGCTTTCATTTTTGAAGGTTATTCTTCACGCTCGTAAAAGTTTCATAGTTTGTGTAATCAAAATCTTTAAAATGGAGAATAACTATCAAGATTAGTAGAATAAATTTTGGTTATAGAAGGAATTCATTTTGACCTCACTCCTAAGAAATCGCCCCATAGAAACGACATACATATTGTCCTTCAAAAAAACAGAACTCCAACTTTGATTACTGATTTAAAAAATGTTCCACCGACTTCCAAGCTAAAATATACACAAAATAATTGTTCAAAGTGTCCTCTACAAGATCGAACAGGTTTTAGCTGCAACTACTTGCAACTCTGCAAGATATTTCAATATTTGTAGATCAACGTCAAGCACTGATAAACCGTCAGATTCCCGTTATTATGTTATCCCTGTTAGAAGAAACCACTGTTTATGAAGCTTTGTGCTATTACTGTTCAAAATTAAACTCAAAGCGATTTTATTTCATATAGCGAGTAAATATTTCTTTAAAAAAATTAATAAACTTAATCGGTATTAAGTATTGCCAATTTTTCCCGTTTCTCGGGTTGAATAATGACGAATAATCGATGATAACGTTTTTCCTGCTGAAAATTCGTTTCGCGGATCTAATTAAAAGGTTTTCAAAAATTTCCCAACAAAAACAGAACGTCGACCTACAGACTTTGTCTCAAATTATGCCACGGAAAATTATTAATTACTTTTTACTAGATTACTAGATTTTTGAGATTACTAGATTTGTTAGTGCGAAACTATATTTTGCTTAGAAGTGCAAACGTCTTCCATAAACATAGCTTTCCAAGCTTTCATGCACTGAAGAAAAACTTTTCGATTACCGAAATTGCAGCCAAGGTTGATCTTCGAGTGCTGCTTAATATAACACTAGATGGCATTGCTGAATTTACCAAAGTATTTCTAGTACAAATGCTGCTTTCACAAACAACATTGGTAGTTATACAGCCGACGGCAACCCATATAATGATGAAAAACTTTTGCAATGCTTGCGTAAAAATTTGGTGTTTGGGACATTTTTGCCATTATGTAAATATTTTGAGACATTTAAGCAAATACTAGCTTCTATTATCACAAACTACTTTTTTCATTACACTAGCTTGATAAAATGACTAAAACTAGCAGTTTTGATTTTTGTCCTGCAGTCCCATACGTTCAATGCACTGTGCGTCATTTTGACTACATTATCGACGTATCGAAAAAATATCGACAGCATATCGTTTGCTTATTATGGAAAATAAAAATAGATTCGGTCGGGATTTAAAAAACTAAAACAAGCAAGCGATTTTTTTTTGCTGCATCTCAAGGGGAGCAGGATTAACAGAATCATTTTTTGAAATGCTGAATAATGTTACCACCTAGACAGGGCCCGAACCGGGGAGTTAGTCATGCAGCCTCATTCGTTTGTTTACACCTTTGCTATCTAAACCATAGCGGACGTGATTGAGTGAGTTGAAATTAGTCGTATTTAAATCTTGGTGATATTCGCTCTCATATCATAGCTACTTGTCCTGCATTACCAATAGGGTAGAAAAAGACGACATCCGTTAGGTGGAAGAGGGCACGAATAGTGGCCGTGGACTAGCAAAATAAGAAGTCAAGTACAAGCCGTTTATCAACACTTACGGCTCGTGTCAATGCAATTGACTAAGTGCATTATATTGTTACGTTATATGCCGATATATTGCTTTCTTTAATGCTGATTTACGTTAATGCTTCTATGCATCTTCTTCTTCTTCAGCAGCATAGAGCCGGGGTGGCTCGTGCTGTTTCAAGCACTCGTCTCCATTCAACTCGGTCTTGGGCCACTCGTCGCCAATTTCCTAGTCGTCTCAGAAGTCGCAAATCGCTCTCGACCTGGTCGAGCCATCGTGCACGTTGGGCCCCCCTGTTCCTGGTGCCGGTGGGGTTGTTGAAGAGGACTATTTTCGTCGCACTGTCGTCCGGCATCCTTACGACGTGTCCGGCCCACCGTAGCCTGCTAACTTTCGCTAGATGTACGATGGGAGTCTCCCCAAGCAGTGCCTGTAGCTCGTGATTCATACGCCTCCGCCACTCTCCGCTTTCAGTTTGTACTCCGCCAAATATCGTCCGCAGCACTTTCCGCTCAAACACGGCAAGGGCGCGTATGTCCTCCGTAGGCAGCGTCACGGCTTCAAGTCCATAAAGAACTACCGGTCTAATAATGGTTTTGTACATTGTTAGCTTCGTGCGGCGGCGTATGCTTCCTGATCGTAGCGTTTTACGAAGGGCAAAGTAGGCCCGATTTCCCGCTTGGATGCGCCGCTGGATCTCCTTACTAGTGTTGTTGTCCGCGGTCACCAGCGATCCCAAATACACGAACTCTTCTACCACTTCTAGTTCGTCGCCGTCAACGGTTACCGTCCGTGGGAGGCGCACATTTGTTTCCTTTGAGCCTCTTCCTTTCATGTATTTGGTCTTCGACGCATTTATTTTTAGCCCAATTCTCCTAGACTCCGCTTTCAGTCTGGCGTAGATTGCCTCCGCCGTCGCAAAGTTCCTGGCAATGATATCGAAGTCATCTGCAAAGCCTAGAAGTTGGCTACTCTTGGTAAAAATCGTGCCTCTCGTTTCGATGCCCGCTCGTCGGATCACCCCCTCAAGAGCGATGTTGAACAGCATGCAGGATAGACCGTCACCTTGTCTCAACCCTCGTCGCGTCTCGAAGGGACTCGAGAGTGTCCCAGCGATGCGTACAAAACACATCACTCGATCCAATGTAGCTCTGATCAGTCGCGTCAGTTTGTCCGGAAAACCGTATTCGTGCATTATCTGCCATAGCTTGTCTCGATCGACTGTATCGTATGCTGCTTTGAAATCAATAAAGATGTGATGCGTGGGCACGTTGTACTCCCGACATTTCTGCAAGATCTGTCGGATAGTAAAAATTTGGTCCGTAGTTGCGCGAGCCCCCATGAAACCCGCCTGATAATTCCCTACGAAACCTTGTGCTATCGGTGACAGCCGGCGTAACAGGATCTGGGAGAGTACCTTGTAGGCGGCATTTACCAGCGTAATACCGCGATAGTTGCAGCAGTCTAGCCGATCACCCTTTTTGTAGATGGGACAAACCACTCCTTCCATCCATTCCTCCGGTAGCTTTTCCTCCTTCCAAATCCTCGAAATAACCCAGTGTAGAGCCTTTGCTAGCGTTTCTCCGCCATGTTTATAAAGCTCTGCCGGTAGGCGGTCCTTCCCAGCGGCTTTATTGGTCTTCAGCAATCTGATTTCTCGTTTGACTTCTTGGAGATCAGGTGCCAGGACATCACTATCTTCCATGGGCGCTCCTAGGTTAACTTCCGTTCCGCCTCCTTCTGCGACTTCGCTATTGAGGTGTTCATCGAAGAACTGCTTCCACCTGTCGACCACCTCGCGCTCGTTTGTAATTAGATTCCCTCCCTCGTCCCTACACATGTCAGGTTTCGGTGTGTAGCCCTTCCGAGTTTGGTTTACCTTCTCATAAAACTTGCGCGTGTCATTAGTTCGGAATAGTTGCTCCAATTCTTCACGATCCCTGTCCTCCTTTTGGCGCTTTTTTCTCCTCAGGATCGTGGTCAACTTGTTCCTAGCTCGTCGGTACTTGGCCAGGTTCTCTCTAGTGGCAATACTTAGATAATTTTTCCAAGCATTTTTTTTCTCCTCCACCGCTTGTTGGCATTCCCCATCAAACCAATCATTTTGTGTACTCCGAGGCTCAATACCTAGTGCCGCGGTAGCGGCCTCTCCGATGGCCGAGCGTATTCTGCCCCAACCGTCTTCGAGGTTTGAAGCACCTAACTCCTCGGAAGAAGGCAGTGCCTCATTCAGTACTCGCGCGTAGTTCTCGGCAGCTTGTGGGTTATCTAGCTGCCTGATGTTCAGCCGAGGAGGGCGGCTTTGACGTGTCCGGTATACGGTGGACAGCTTTGAGCGCACATGTACTGCTACTAGGTAATGGTCAGAATCGATATCCGCACCCCGACGGGAGCGTACGTTCGTGATGTTAGAGAAGAACCGGCCCTCTATGAGAACGTGGTCAATTTGGTTCATTGTACGTTGGTCAGGTGATCTCCAGGTGGCTTTGTGGATATCCTTGCGCGGGAAAAAGGTGCTTCGGATCACCAGGCCTCGGGAAGCTGCGAAGTTTATACATCGTTGGCCGTTATCGTTTGTGTCGGTGTGCAGGCTATGGGGTCCTACCACCGGTCTATACATTTCTTCCCTACCGACCTGGGCGTTCATATCCCCGATGACGATCTTGATGTCCCGTGACGAGCAGCTGTCGTACGTTGCCTCCAGCCTCGCGTAGAACGCTTCTTTCTCATCGTCGGGTCTACCTTCGTGCGGGCAGTGCACGTTAATGATGCTATAATTGAAGAAACGACCCTTTATCCTCAATACACACATTCTCTCGTTGATCGCCTTCCAATCTATCACGCGATCCTGCATTCCGCCCAGCACTACAAAGCCCGTTCCCAGTTCGTTGGTAGCGCCACCGCTCTGGTAAAACTGGGCCTTTCCGCCACGTATCTTCCATACCTTCTCTCCTTTGCGACAGATTTCCTGCAGAGCTACGATGCCGAGTTTGCGGGGTTCCAGCTGTTCAATCAGCACCCGCTCGCAACCTGCGAAATTTAGCGATCTGCAGTTCCAAGTCCCGAGTCTCCATTCGTCGTCCTTATTCCGTCGCCTAGGTCGATGCCGAATATTCCGCTCCGAATATGCTTGAATGTTGTTAGTTTGTGTTGTTTAGGTGTGTAGCCGTACTGGGGCAACACTACCGAGTCTCGTGATGGGGCTGCCATCTTATAGTGCCGAGACTCACTACCTCCTTCCCGGTTAGTATACGACCTTAGTTTCCACCGGGGTTGGTTACCCGATCTCCGCTAAGGTTGCTCGTATTCCGGCTGGTACCACGAGGAGGTCGGGATCGGAGTGGCTGGATAAGAGGCTAACGACCACTATGGGGTCTATATTCCGCATTATCCGGCCGTTTACCAACCATGCATCAGCAATGTTAATATACGTTTTATAACCATTAAGATTGCTAATATACAAAAGTTTGGCACCAGGGATGCAGAATTATTTCCAATATACGGTTTTGGATTAATGCTTATGGTTACTTGGGCTATACCTATATGCTTAAGCCGGTTCTACCGGAACTCAAAATTGGATATTTTAAATTTTTATCAGATATATGGCAAATGGGGTATCAAATCAAAGGATTTTTCAACGCGAGTTTTTGGGTGGACTTTAGGATGCATTTTGAGCCGATAGGGACAATTCGGACAACAGAGGTTCTACCGGAACTCAAAATTGGCCATTTCAATTTTGCTTCGAATGTGTACAAAGTGGGGTATCAAATCACAGAAACCACCCAAGAACTCGTGTTGAAAATTCCGCGACTTAATATATTTCCAAAGAAAATTCAAACTGGCCAATGTTGAGTTCCGGTAGAATCGACAACGGGTATTCCGGAATGTCCAGATCAGCTTAAAATGCATCCTAAAGTCCACCTTAGCAGTCGCGCTGAAAAATCCTTTGATTTGAAACCATATTTGCCATATTTCTGATAAAAATTCAAAATGGCCAGCTTTGAGTTCCGGTAGTACCGAACCGACAACGGATGTTCCGGAATATCCAGATCGGGTCAAAATACACCCAAAAGTCCACGCAAGGACTTGTGTTGAAAAATCCTTTGATTCGATACCCCATTTTCCATATTACTGAAGAGGAAAACGACCAATTTTCAGTTCCGGTAGAACCAATACCGGATGTTCTGGAGTGTGGGACATGAACTTGCGCTCTACAGGGTAGTGTAAGATTCATTCTTATTGACCAAAAATTAAATGGAGAACTTTTGCGCATTCTGTGCAGATTTCTCGTTTTTATTTCACCACATACTTATGACATCAAAAAAAATCCCACTGCGATCTAGAATATCTCCAGGAAAATGGAACCATAATTTATAAACTAATGTTTTCATCAAAGACCAATCTAATGAGGTTCTTTTAAGACTAATTGCATAAAAATCGAATGAAAATAAGTGGAGATAGAGCCAAAAGTGTAACTGCAAGTAAAATTATTTTTGATGTTGGGGTCGTAAAGGTTAATCATGCATAATCGTTTGATTAATCCTAATTCAGTGATGGACAAACTGCGGCCCGCGGGTCGCACGAGGCCCTTCGAGATGATTCGTGTGGCTCGCGGACTGATTTGATAGATGGTGGACTTATGAGAAAATCTTTTGATTACAGGAAACCCTCAGGTTAGTCATAATGCCTCATGCATGTTGTGAATCTGAATGCTTCTCGGTTTAAATCTTATGGTGATTCCTAGAAAATGGTTTTTGTTGTCGCATATGGATCATTCCTTCTCAAACGTACACAACAATCGGAAAAATTGGATCCGACCATCAGCGATTTCAATCAAAGTTGGTATAATTGTTCATTCCGACCCCACAACCAATTTCCCAAAGTTTTGCGCCAATTGATCAATCCCCCTAGCAGTGGCGCTACTTCCTTTTTTACAGATTTTCAAAAAAAAGTCATTTTTCGAGTTTAAATATCTCTGAAACAGTTTGATGTGAAGACATGCCAATATACTTTTTCTATGGGTTTTTGGCCGCGCAATCGAATAATGTTATCAGTTTTTATCTAATTTGTCAACATTATACATTTTTTTGCAATTTAAAACGAAAAATGCGAATATCTCTAAACACCTCCAATTTTATTTTCAAATAAATATGCTTGAAATGTTCGCCACAAAATTCTACACAAGAATCACTTAACTAGAAAAATCAATATTGTTAGTTTGGGAGATATGGAGTTTTAAATATCGGGGGCATGCGTAATTCTATCTAAATTGTTAGTGAAAGTATTAACCAAACCTCGTGATTTTAGTCATGACCTTGAAATGCGGTAAAAAATTAATATTTTTTTGAAACGATGGTTCTACAATTGATGAAGGGACGGTAAGGGAAAGAAATGAAAGATTTTTTTTGGGAATGGAGGGGGAAGAGTGGAAAGGAAGGGGGGGTAATAGGTAGCCACGCTTAACAAGTTGTCTTTGTGACTCCTACCTTTTGCCCAATGCTGGAAGGTGCATGGGTCGAACCAAGCTATAATCTGAGATTATAACCGGATTTGAACCCGGATTTGATGGTTCTACAATTGATGAACGGACGGTAAGGGAAAGTAATGAAGGATTTTTTTGGGAGTGGAGGGGAAAGAGTGGAAAGGAAGGGGCGTGGTAATATGTTGCTACGCTTTAAGCATTAAATGTATTAAATGTATGTATGCATTAAATCGTTCATATACACTAGTACCAGGAGCAAGTGGTTGTCACTCAAAAACTAGCTAACATATGCATTAAAAACATAAACTTTTTTCGGATGGTGATAAAAAAATATACTAAGGCAGCTCATTGAGTTCGGTAAATTTCCCATGAAAGGTAATTATATTAGCTTACTTGCAAAAACCTTCTACGCCCTTGCGAGCGGCCTTCCGGCAGTTAACCGGAACATTCGCCATGGCGGCCGAAAACATGCATGTAGGCATGTTTTTGAGTTTTTTCTTCGTTTTATATATCAATTCCTCCTCAGTTTTCGCAACAAAATTGTTGGAGTAGATCTTATGCTTAAGGTTTGCCCAGAAATTCCTTATGGGACGCAGCTGGGAGACGTTGGGCGGATTCGCCGACTTTGATATTTAGCCGCTCCATCTTCACCTAGGAGTTCATTTCCTTCGTGGGGGAAGTAAAATACAAAGTGCCCTACCAGTCGTAGCCATTCCACCGCCACGTCGCGATTCGCCGGGAAAATCGTCTTGACCATCTTGTTCAGCCACTGCGTCATTGCCTGCAGCTCCGAGATCAGTGGACGGGACTGCCGCTTCCTGACATGTATGTCCATGTTTGCAAGGTACTTTTTCACTGTTTGGCCGGTTGCACCAACCTCGGTCTTCCTCTTTAGCATCCTTTGGAGTTTCTTGTCGCTCAGGGTCATCAGTCGTCCGGGAGTCGTCTTGGCACAATGTCCATTTTCGACGCGGCAAGGTACCGTTTTTTGAACGCGCACACATCTGAACGGAGTAGCTTCACTGTTTTCGCCATCACGGTTAGAGTTCCACTGATAAAGTAAGCTGTTAGTTTTTTTTCTGCTGACTCATGGGTTACTATGATTGATGCTGCAAGGGTAGTTTCGTCAGTGCGATGGTAAACCCATGAAAAATTGGCAATTTTGGTCCAATTGCTACGAAAAGTTTTGGAATGCAATGCCACTATAATTCATATTTCCGGCCCGATTTAAAGATAGAGCCGAGCTTTTTCATAATTATGGGAAGATTCTGGATTCCAGAACAAGTTTAAAAATCAAAAAAGTGTAGTAAACTTCATTGCAAGATTCCGTTAGGTCCAGGACATTTTGAGGAATCTAAAAATTTTTAAAGCCTGCAGAATATCTTGAGCATGAAATAGGTTGACGACAATATCCATTAAAAATTCCGGATAAAATGCAATACACCAGTGTTCAAAGGACTGTAGATAATTAAGCAAGCATAGTTGATTTTATCTATAACATTCCCATTAGTGTTTTGCAATTACTCAAATTTTAGCAAATCGCGCTATAAATGTAGTACTTCAATATAACATCTTAGCGGCAAGAGTTGACTAATTAATGAATTACACACAATCCCATTAGCGAGCAATCCAAGCTCACACATTTTACAGTATACAGTGGGATTTAGAATGGCATGGTTCGATTTTGGCAACAAAAGTATCCGTTTTTGGCAACACAAAATATTTCACTTCCAAAAAAATGCTTAAATATCAGTTAGTTTTCGCATACACGCTTTAAATGACGAAAAAATTATACCCTCAGTGTGAGTGTGATCATGAAAAAAAATTGCGGTTATAGAACAACAATATTTTTATTGCCGTAGGACTACGTCTTACCAGAGGTTGCCAAAAGCTTACTTGCACCGGACAAATAGCTCTTGGCGTACTTTTGAAACATATAATGGTTGCAATCATTGATTAATAAATGTTTAGTCAATTTCTAAAGCATTTACATTCAATTTTTTTCTTATCAAAAAAGGGTCTCGATTTTGGCACGGTTTCGATTTTGGCAACATAGGCGATACGCATATGTTGCCAAATTCGAAATCCTATTGTACTGACAAGTATTTCATGTGCTGCCAGACTTATCATATGTTTCGAAGCTCTAAAATGCTTAGAACTGACTCAAAACAACTGAAAGGAGTGCAAACTGTGCGATATGCGTCGTGAAATGAAAAGAGAATCTTTTGTGGTGCACATGAAATCTGCGCTTTATGCCAACGCACGCTCGTCACATTTTTACGACTGTACTCCGAGAACTTACAGGCTCACATAATACGAATACAATGAACCGAGTACTTTTAACATACGCTTTAGTATGAACGTATAACGGCAACGTGTATTATCGATTATTTGAAACTCTTCCAGCAATTATACGTTATAGAAAAATGTGGAAGGGTATTCTTTTCGTTGCAATTATATCGTCTTTCTATTCACAGCTTTCAAAACATATACCTACAACAAATCTGTTAAAAAAATTAAAAAGCTTTTCTCCGTTATAAAACGCTCAGAAATCAAAATCAATTTAATTTTCAGATATTGTTGAAAAAAATCTGCACTATTTAAATAATTAAGTGATTTTTATGAATCCCTATCATATGGCTTAGGTTATAGGCTTGCAGTAATCCAATAACAAATGCCAGCATTTTAAAAACACAACGCCCTCCCCAACCCGATCTCCGAGACCAATAAACTTTGTATATTTTAATCTCTTCCAAATACCCCCACAACATCTGCCACATCACTGCAACTGAGTTCATATTTCCGCCATCATCCCGGAAACATGATACCCATACAAAGTAACCAACCACATCAACAGCTGCAAAAAAATAGATCACATCATTCAACTTGATACACTCTTCTTTTCGCCTTTGTCTTGCCAAGAGAACGGACGACCTACGGCCGGACCAGTCGGTTGCCATAAAGAAACAAACACGCACGCACACCCGACAGTACGATAAACCACGCCTTCCCTGTAACTCAATTGGGTGCTATAAAACCTGCGCGTCCAATCGAGAGCTCGCAGCGTGAACGGTCGCTATTGTTACCGAATGCAAAAAAATGGCGACTTTGTTTCATTCTGTTCGTCTCACGTCTGTCTCTGTGCCATATAGCAGTGCATCTACGATCTACAGTCCGTTCGTTCAGGTAGGGTGGAATAATGCTGTCTGAGTTCGCGTTATTCATCTAGACGTGTCCAGTGCGGCGCTAGGGCGACGAATAAAGATGATAGGACCAGCCGATTGCGTTATTTTGCTAGGTAGGTTTTTAGGTATAGGTATTTAGAAACACGTATGAGATTCAACTTATATTGCAGTGTTTAAAAATGTTTTGTTCTTGTAGGTCGAAGGAAGTATGCATGTGGTATGAAAATGCAAAGTAAAGCAAAGCCATGGCCATGCATACCGTTTTTAGAAACTTGACCCTTCTGTTTTTATTCAAAAGTTCACCGTCTGCTGCAGTACAAGACTATTGTGGGGCTAGTGCTACGATCCTAGGGACTCTAACAGCCTCTCCCAGTCAAGATTTGAGCATACGACGACTGGCTTGTTAGACCAGTGTCATATCTCGAGGCCAATTCTGATGCTAAGATATGAATAGCAAATGCAAGGTACAAATCTTCCACACGATTGTGAAGAACGTGCCGCTCGAGCCACAAATGCGGATACCTGATGAATAGCATCAGGCGGATAATAACCTGGAATTTACATAAAAAGTATGATACTGTTCACAAGTTATGTACATGTTGTTGCTTCGGATTATAGAATCAAAGAACTGAAATGTATGGTCAAAATAGGACTAAACTAGGACAGAAAAACTATTTTATTGCATAATTTGTTAGGTGCCCAACTAAGTTCTAGCTGCTTTATTTTTAATAAAAATGCAACTTTATTGGAAAAAATGGCTACAAAGAATCCCTTAAATTTCCTATCGCTACAATTTTTCCCATCTTTCTGACAGAGCTTCAATTTTTTTCTGATCACAGCTGCTTCCAATAGAAGGAATATTGTTGTATGACCTATATTTGATTTGGTGCTAGTCAAATATCCTATCACAATTAAGGTGTGATGGGCAATGGTTGACATAGCACACGATCCCAGTTAGGTTCGACTCAGTTTATAAAGCGTAATACCCTGCCAGGATCGCTTTGCCAAATTTCAAGGGGCTCTAATAATCGCTTTCCAACTATTGACATCCTTTGATCTATTAATGCTCCACAGTTGCAGAGTAGGGCAACCAACGTATTTTGGACCCCCTCAACAGCTGTACATAATTTGGACACTTACAGCAAAATCAAATGGAAGTGTCCTAATTATGTACAGCTGCTGATGGGGTCCAAAATAGGTTGGTTACCCTATATGTTCATCAGTTTCTATATCAAATCGGCAAAAATGCTATTGAGTAGTAATTACCCGAAGTTTTTTTTAATAAGATGCTTTTGCTGCATATGGTCTTATGAATCTTTTTGCCTGTCTGGATGTATCCGTGGTGTTCCAATTTGATTCTAGCATGGACGTTTCCCATGTTCTTATTTCGGTCCTCAGAGCACACTCCGGGACTCTACAAAATGGTTCCGGACCAATAAAATGTGTTTCAGAACCTTCTCTTGCTAGACTGTCGGCTTTTTGATTTCCCTCAATACCACAATGGTCGGGAACCCAGCATAAAGTTACTTCGTTCCTACTGGCCAATTGCCTAAGAGAGAGAGAGAGAATACATTCCCATACTAGCTTCGATTTACATGTGAAAGCTTTAACCCGGTAAGCCCCCCACTATTCCCAGCAGAGATAGAAAGCTGAAACTTTCAGGAAAGTTTTGTTTTAGATCAACTAAGAAAAAACCGCAGAGATGAATTTTTTAATTTTGTCCCGCAACGCTATGCTGAAAAAAATGCAAAGAATGGTCTTACAGGGGGGTGGAGGGGTGGTAAAGCAAAGCAAAGCCTAGGTACTACTCCGTTATCGAAACTTGACCTTCTGTTTTTATACGACAGACTTCGCAGCCAGCTGTTAGAGTACAGGACAATTGTAGGGCCAGTTGCAACGATCCTTTCAACTCTAACAGCCTCCCCGCACCGAGATTCGACCATACGACGACTGACTTATTGGCCCAGCGTCATACCTCGAAGCCAACTGGGAGGGGTGGTATGCAGGTTTTATATAGCTTTGTCATTGCGGATATGTTAGATAGGTTATTTTTCAAAATGGCCAATCTGCAAAATGTAAACAAACCGAATGAGAGTTAATATTTGCTGGACTAGCATAGGGAAAGAAACCCTCACTCGGTTTGTTTACATTTTGCAGATTCGCCTTTTTGAAAAGTTGGTGCCGATTATATTCGAATTCAGAAATACTGTCATTGACCGGTTTCGCTTTTTCCATCCGAGGGCGAAGTTACTATAGTTTGAGCTGACTGAAAATTAGCAAGACCTATTATGTTTACACGGCTGCAATTTTATCATATGTAACATCTAAGCTTTGAGCGGAAACAGGTCGATTAGATTTTTTCCCAATATTTCTTTGTTTCTTAGGGTCCAAGTTGATATCTCAAACCTGCCTTCTCTAGAATCGAGAGAAGAGTGCGTTGCGTTTTCGCAACGTTGGGAGGAAATAGGTTAAGCGCATTGAGAACTGCACAGAGCTCGAATCCTGTTACGGTAAAAGTCTTCGACTATCCATCCACTATCCATATCCGAAAAAACGACGATCAACGTGGCTCGGGTTCAAAGCAAAGTATCTTGCTTTTGGATTATACTCAACACATACAATCACTTGGAAATGTCTTGAAGCGTAATTCCCAATGCTAAAACAAGCTCTTCTTGCATTTGGCACGGATCTTCGTCGAACAATACTTTCAACTTAACATCTTCGAAAGTGTTTTTTGCTTTTCTCCACGCGGATGATCGTCGATATCAAAATCGCCGTCTTTAAAACGACGGAACCAATCACGGTCCTTTTTTTCACTTAGAGCAGTATCTCTGTAATCTTTTTGGAGCTCCCAATGCGCTTCTGCCACCGTTTTCTACGAATCAGACATTTTCACAACGGTTAATCATGTGACCTTTAGAAAAACGAAAATACTATCGCAAATGCGGCCACAATAACAATCGCAGTGACTGATCCTGTCCATCACAGTCTGGTGTTCAAGCTTTCCTTATCACAGCTTGACACGCATCCCTTGATTGCAGGAACAACGCACGCTCCCTTGTTTTTCCTACGGATTATGGCGTAATTTCGGTATTTATTCAAATTTGATTCTCACAAAACTTACGAAGTCTTCCGCATGCTGCACACAGCCAACGAATGTATATCCGGTAATTGGTTTAAGCACGCTTCAGTTCAAGTGTTTTGATTGGCTTTAAAACTATTTCCGTGTGGCTGTGATTGCGATGCTGAGAATTCAAAGTAGGAGGGAAAATATTCGCACGTAAAATAAAGTGAAGGGCATAAAGAATCGGCTGAAAGTAGTGCAAAATGAGCGAACAATTGAAATATGCTTATGAGAGTCAATTGCACTAACAAACGCTTCAATGCTTTATTCATTATTTTACACCCGCAGCTCTCCTTTATTTTATCAAAACAAGTTCCTCTATCGAAGCAACATTCTTCAAAACGCTCATCACGCGAACGAAACGACGACACGTGACCGACCTGGCGCTGCGTGGCGGGATTTTAACGAATCCGAACGGTGAGGTTCACTTTCGCCTTTTTCATCCACGAATCCTATATCACACAGGTACCGACTGGTCTCCGTCCTTGCTGTGTTCGTTTGACATTACATCAATCAGCATGATACGCGTGACTTCATCTGTGATCGCTCCGGGTACGGAAATAATTGGAGCATTTTGAGAGTGTAATACATGAACGAAGAATGGGTATTAGTAACGAGCATTGTTTTCTAAAAATTATTATAGCAAGGCCAGAAAACTTTAGACATATAAAACAGCTGATTCTTAAATTTTGAATTGAAGTTTTTATTTTTATTTATGCATACTTCATATAGTTTTGCTTTGCTTTTATATGCGGTTGTATGTTCTGTAGAGACTATGAAAATTTTGATAATTTTGATTTGATTTGACGAAATTTTGATTTGATTGACACGATTATTTTCAATGGTAGAGCTTGGAGAATCGACAATCAGAGGCATTATTTACAAAAGTCAACCGTTGCAGTCACTGAAGACAAAAGTCAAAAGTCGAAATTGGCTTCGCCGAAGACCTTTCAGCACGAAGAAATTCACCGTCAAGAAACGTTACAGCATTCTCACCGTTAGCAAGGCAGAGACAGATGAGTTTCTTTGCCCGCCAAATTAATAAAATGTGCGTATAGTTTGAGCAGTTTGAGTTGTTCAAGCTGTCAGAACAGCATTCGAAATGCTCTAGAATAGGACGTGCCTAGTGTCAACCGCGGCGTTGACCCAAAATTGACCCAATTTCTGATTGGCTGAAAGCGACGAGCAACCGTTGACTAGAAAATATAACGCGGTATCGCTTTCATTATTGCTGAAACGCATTAGTGGGAATACGACAATAAGTTATTATTTCCGAATTTTGATTTCTTTTGTATTCTGTAGTTCTATGCTTGGTTCTACATTAGTTTTGTTTGTACACGAATTTTAATTTTCAAAATGAAATACAAAATATGATTTTGGTCGCATAAACTGTGGCGTATTCGGGAGCTGTTGTTTGGCAAACAAAGTTATTCTTAAAATAATATGTGCAGGCAACAGTGGTGCAGAGTGTAACAAAGAATATTCAACCGGAATGGCGGTAATAATAAGAAGAAGAGCAGAGGTGGGCACCGCTAATCAGCTAACCGCTAACCATTTAGCCAGCGTGTAGTGCGTTCGCTAGGTTTTAAGTGTGTTAGCGCTTTCGTTAGCTTCCGATAAGTTAACGTGCCACTAAATAAACTACTTCTAGCCGCTAATTTTTGAAAATGATAACAAAAATAAGTGTGTGACTTCTTGCAAATTGATAAAATTGGTCGCTGCTGTTCGCGACGCGAGTAAATATAGTTCATTCATGGTTAGTTGTACTATTTCCAAAAATTATTTGCAAAAATTAGTGGCTAGTAGTTTATTTAGTAGTGCTTATATTTATCAGAAGCTGATAGAAGCGGTAGCACATTTAAAACTAAGCAAACGCGCTGCTCGCTAGGTAAACTGTTAGCGGTTAGCTGATTAGCGGTGCCCACCTCTGAAAAAGAGTAAGAAGCCAGTTGGCACGTCCTGTCCTAGGAAATGCTTAACGTTCGTGTGCGGTATAAAGTAAGTCCAAGTGCGATGCACTAGATTACTATCAAAAAACGAAGGCAACCACAATGCAATGTCACCCTTGAAGCATTGAAGGAAGAATGCCAGATAATTACCTGCTTAGAAGGCGACACAGCGATGATCGAGAAATTCATCGGCCAGATTCAAGCCATCAACAGCAATCTGCTGCACCAAAAGCCATTTAAAAAGAGATCCAAAGAATCATAGAAGCTATCTTTGCCGGAGGAAGAACGGAATCCTCGCTGGTATTGTAGTGCGATGCATTTTTCCGATGCTTTCAAAAGTCGCCCAAAAAGGCCGGTGTCGTGCACTATGCTGCCAACGGCAAAAGAAGAGCTCGATCGACTCGAACGCCAAAAAATCTGTACGCCAGTGAAGTATTCCGAATAGACTACTCTAATTGTTGTACTGCCGAACGAGAACGTCCGCATTTGTAGGTTGTAGCGACTATTCGACTGGGTTATCATTTTCAATTACACCAAAAAAGATGGTCGAGTATGGGAAATTTTACCCGAACACGACCCGAACCCGCAAGTTTGGGGCCATCCAAACACCACTGAAAAATACAAATTTTCAAACCCCCATCCCCCTACGTGGACAAGCGTAGACTCAATTACCACCCCCCTCCCTGTATGACGTGGACTTTTTTTTCTTATGTAAAATTTAACAAAACAGAAATGCATGGTGCCAAACTTTGCTCCCAACTTGATTTATGCAGTATTTATTTAAAAAAAAAGTTCACGTGAAAGGAAGCTCCAACCTAAAGGCTCCGACACAATGCATTCGGAAATTGCGTTGCAGAAATTTGAGTTTTTTCATGTATTTTCTGTCAAATTTCCGGATGCAAAGTGCCTTCCAGTTGGCTTAATGGCCGAATAAGCCAGTCATCGTATGTTCGAATCTCGGCCGGGAGAGGCTGTTAGAGTCAATAGGACTGTAGCAACTGGCCATGCAATTGTCTCGTACCGCTGGCTGCGTCTGTCGTATAAAAACAAAAGGTTAAGTTTCGTTAACGGAATGTAGCACCTGGGCTTTGCTTTTTTTGCTTTTTTATACATGCAAGGTGGTAGGAGTTAGGTTCGTACGGAAGGTGTTAGGACCCTAAATCTTCTGTTCATAGTGCTCTAGTCTACTGCGAATTATTATCAACTGCAAGAAAATCTGTTTCAGCTTGACTTTCGCTTGACGATGACGATTCTTCTTCGTCAAGAGTATCCCTGTCTAACCAGAACACCTGAGCTTGGCCGTCTACTTCAACACAACACAAGACCTTTCCGACGCGATGTGATTTCTGAATGCGAATCCTTTTGGAAATACATTGCCCATGGGTGCCATATTTATGGCGAGCTGCATTTGGTATTGAGGCAAAATGCAATCCAGATTTGGTGCAAACGCTACCTAAATGATTAATGAGTCACGTGACTGGTGAATATTCGTGGGTTCTGTGACGCATCTTAAAGTGAGATCAAATGTTTTGGGTATGCTTCCGTTATATGTAGTACCTTTGTCATTTTCCGAAAAAGGAAAGGGTTGTAAAATAATATCTTTATTGTTGCTTTACTTCAACTTTCAGGCTGGTAATCAACATCTATCACCCTTATTCTGCGAGGCGAGTGAAGTGACGAAATGATTAATGAAATTTTGACGGTATATAACGTACACTCTTAAATGAGTTTACCCGTTAATTGGTTGGATTCAGCTAAAACTTGGTTGAAACTACTCAAAATGCCCTTAAAGTGTACAAACTCAGATTTTGAGTAGTTTTTCAACCAAAAACTACCGTGTACCCCCGCTGGAATGACCTTCCTTAATCTGAACATTTTTAATCTGAACCCCGTTGGTATGAATGCGTTCACATTAAAATCTGATCAAGCGTCATATTCAGTTGACGGTTAAGTTGACCGGGCAAATTGAAAAAAAGCAAAAAAACTTAATACGTTTCCTCTTGCTCAGCAGCTTTGGCAATATAGCTCATATGCAACTTATTTCTCTCCAGCACTCAAAATAGACTATTTTAGTTGATACTGTCGAGCCAATTTCCACTTCAACAATCTGGATGTTGAGAATTCGAGAATATTCGACATGTTTTCAAAACGTTTGTTTTCGTCAAATCAAAACAACAAAGTCATAGGGTGCGCGCCTTGCGCGTATGTGAAAGTGAATAGAAAGGGAAAGGGTGACGTAGGACTATATCAGGTCACTAGATCAAAGACTAATGTAAACTGCATTTCTGGTATAAGTATATTTATTAGAATCTGTGAGTGCCATTGTTTAAGTGAATGTTTAAAAGAGAAGAGCGAAATATTCAGATTCAATTCTTCATTTAATGCAATGGTGGCTTTGAAAATACGTGGATAAGTGCAATGCCTGCAACCTTTGAGACATAGAAATTTCTTTTAAAAATCACTTGTGTGCATCATAAAGGTTGAAATGGTAATGAATTATCCTCCTACCACACGGGTGAGTGAGGGGTCTCAAAGCATCATAAAATAAATAAATTCAAAATAAATTCATGCCTCCAAAAAACCCCACACGCCAAAGTTGGTGCCATTTGCTTGATTAGTTCTCGAGTTATGAAGAAATTTGTATTTCACTTGTATGGGATCTCCCCTTCTTGAAAAAAGCAAAGTTTCTAATCTACCATAGAAACCCCCCCCCCCCTGTTAAAAGACGTATGGGTCTCAATACACCATAGAAAAAAATCGTGCCTTCTAAAACCCTCACATGCCAAATTTGGTTTCATTTGCTTGATTAGCTCTAGAGTTATGAGGAAATTTGTATTTCATTTGTATGCCCCCCCCCCCCTCCTCTTAGAAGGAGAAGAGGTCTCAGTACACCGTAGAAAATTAATTCTGCCTTCTGAAACCCTCACATGCCAAATTTGGTTCCATTTGCTATATTAGTTCTCGAGTTTTGAGGAAATTTGTGTTTCATTTGTATAGAAGCCCCCCTCTTACATCCCCCTTAAAATTGTCCCTGAAAAACTGCTGGTCATTTTATCTATCCAACGACGTATAAATTGTTCAGTTTCGTTCAGTAGTTTAGCAGTTATTGGTTTTTGAAATCTTTCATTCAAACGTTACACTTCTATTTTCGTTTTCACAAAGTGCTACCCAGTCCCAGTATAGTAAACAAAGACGTAGTCCAACGTCAAAAATTGGTAGTATAACTTAAAAGTGCGTTATTTGACACAAAGAATAATTCAATTATCGGTTGCAAGTAGCCAAAATTGGTTGAATTTTAAACCCAAAATTTGAGTTTGTACAGTTTAAGGGCATTTTGAGTAGTTTCAACCTAGTTTTAACTAAATCCGACCTATTTACAGGGCGAATCATTTAAGAGTGTATATAAAGCACAGTCGCGCAGAGAGAAATAATACCTAATTGCGCAACACTTTTTTTATTGACTTTATTTAAACAATTTTGGCAACCAGTCAGAAATGGATCGAATTCCCTGTGATCAGCAGAAAGTTACGAAAATATGGAAAATATCGAGGTATGACTCTAGAACTTCGCGAATTACGGCGCAAATAAGCTTATTGAAATTTTAAAGTATAGGGCATGTGCAGCACAATGTTTGTTCTATTCTATATTTTATAACAGTTTTAAATTTTGTAACATGTGAAAAATGAAACAAAATGCAGGCAACCGCAATCCAGTTTTAATGGCAGTTCTAATTGATATTATCCCATAAACTAGAGTGACTATATACAGAGTGACGACAAGTCATCCCAAATGTATGCAATGCGGTTTTTCCAAGGTTTTTCTTTCTCTTTCTTGCATACGCGTTGGATAGGTTGTCTGCTCGATTGGAATGACACTGACAGATAATTATCATTCCAATTTTGACATTGTCGCCACTCTGTATATAGTCACTCTACCATAAACAATCCTTCCTGCTTTTCCCCATTTAGAGATGCGTGTTGATTTCTAGATAGAATTAACAAAAGGGCGAATGTCGCAAACGTAAACAAAGCGGGTGAGAGTTATTTTTTGCTGGACCAGCATAGGAAAATCAACCCTCACTCGATTTGTTTACGCTTGCGACATTCGCCCTTTTGTTAATTCTATCTTCATTTGTGTGGAACAAATGTCATATGTCACTCGCTAGGTGTGTGAAACGGTGCTGCCACCTGCCTAACTTTGTTCTATTTGTGAGGCAGAAAAGGGATTTGAAAAAAGATTGCAAAACAGTATTGTCTGTCGCGAAAATTTTAACAAACACTCCATATAGGCACTCGGGTGAGTGTACAGGGGATCAATTTGTGCTTAGAATAATCACTATCCAGCATCCCAAAGTGCTCCCTGTACAAGACGCTTATGCGCTTGTTAGACTGATTGTTCTCTACGGGGATGAAGCATGGACAATGCTGGAGGAGGACTTGCGAGTGCTCGGAGCTTTCGAACGACGAGTGCTTAATGCGATCTTCGGCGGCGTACAGGAGAACGGAGTATGAAGGCGGAGGATGAACCATGAATTCGCATAGCTCTATGGCGAACCTAGTATCCAAGAGGTGGCTAAAGCTGGACGGATACGATGGGTAGGGCATGTTGCAAGGATACCGGATAAGTACCCTGCAAAGATGATGATTGCCTCAAATCCGGTAGGAACAAGACGACCAGCAACATAGCGAGCAAGATGGTTAGACCATGTCGAGCGAGATCTGGTGAGGAGTACTCGGTGTCCAAGGAATTGGAGACCGGTAGCCCACAACCAAGTTGATTGGAGAAATGTTATTCAACAGGCTTTGTGTTAGGACGGCAAGCCACCTAAGTAAGTAATATCCAGCATTCCACTGTCTGTCCAGCATTATCTGTCAGATTTACGCAACCGCTGCCACAACGTACCGATTCGGCGCGTGCCTTTAACGATACTCTGTCCGGACCTAGCAGGATCTATTGGTGTCAAATTCTTTACATATGTGCATTACCACGGATGGTGTTTGGTCCATGACGTTTGTACACTGTCACGGACCAAATGGCTTCTAATTATTTTCGAGCCAGGGGACTAGAAACTCTATTCTTGTCTACTGCAACCACCCTATTGGCATATCTATATCGAGCTGCAGTGACAGCAAAAGTATGCCCCGGACTCAAAATTTGACAGCGGGTCCAAATCACTGCTGGCAGTCAAGTGAAACGTAGTGGTGAAATGCTATTTAATTTTCGCACACACAAGATGTTGGCGACGAAAACATGGTTGCCTGCCGATGGGGTGACTGCAACTAATAAAAACTCAATTCCAAACATGCAGCGCAGTTGTGGTTTGTGTCGTTTTGATCCCGGCAATGCATTTACCTCCTTTTTAGCATAAATGAAACAAATTAAGTAAATTTTTATAAGCTACATATACTGGCAGGAGTGTAAAATCGATCATAAAAAAGGTAGCAAGAGCAGCATTTGAAATCATGGTCACCTACCTGTCCGTTTCACAATTCTTTACCGAAAGATCCCCCTGATCCGGACAACAGATGGAAGTCATACCAGGGGCCCTATAATCACAGTTACCTCGCCTCACCTCACTTCTCTCACGCGTCCTATTCTCACAGTCACCCTCACCTTACCTTACCGGCCCCATTTGATTTGTACAGTCACCCAGGTTAGTGGAGTCAACTAGGTGACTGAGAATCGCAAATTGTGCTCTCACCCAAAAAAAATTAGGTGAGATGACTGTGAGAATAGGGTCCAAGGTAATCTTCAGCAATGGACGTCTTTGGTTTCATCCCTTTGTTCTGCTGGACCAGCGAATAGTAATGTCGTGAATGTCATCTTTTAATGAACGTTAAAGAAAATCCGTCATTACTACTATTTTGATAGCAAAGCAATAGTGCTGCCCCCGCGAAATTTAGAAACATTTGCTATAATTTCGTACTAACCTGCATTCGTATTATACTCACAGCAGGTTTTGCAATATGAAACAACCAAACAAATAACCGTCGGCCGAAACACATCCCAAATTTGTTTAAATTACTTATATCATTCTGATCGAAAACGATTATGAAACAACCGACTGTCAAAAGTTTGTATTTTGCTTATTATTGGCCACGTACACAATATCCTATCTGTTTGAAACTCCGCTTTACTCGTGTTTCATATATCTGCAGAAACAGCCCAAGTAACCAAAAGTTCGAATAATGGTGTCTAACAAGGGTTAAACAGCTTTATGTATATCAATCTATAACTTGCTAAGCAGCGTCACTTTTAAGTAATTAACCGAACTTTCAAGCTGTCTTGGGTCCACTGCATAGAACGCTAAGCAGCTTCGAAATAAACTGTCAAAAACTAAGAAAAAACAAATTTAGCAGCACTTCTATGTTCTATTTTTATATTTCTACCTAACTTCTATATTCGTTGCATTTGCCTGCTGTTGGGTTTGAACCCGGGTGTTCCGCGTTGCAAACCTATACCGATCCACTGCGTCACCTTTGCCGTATACAAGCGATGTGAATTTTGCCAATGAGTTGTTAAGTAAAAGTTTGTTTTAGAACTTGCAGCAGCTTTATGCAGCGCGAGTTAATTATAGAACATAAAGTTTGGAACCAGGCAATTAACTATAGTAGTGATATACCGACAGCATATGCTACACAACACAACACAATAATGAAGAGCATTACATTATAATTTATATTTGTAATTAGAAATGTGCGAGGATTAAATTTATTCAAGTGAAATAAAAATAATTAATCTCCAATAGTTTCAGGTTCTGCTGGTTTGATCACCAGAAATATAAACAAAAGAGCAGCACGCGGAACTTGTTAGCAACTAAAGTTACTTCAGAACTTCATGTAGCATGCTAATAGCTTTGAAGTATCTATGAAGTACTCGCAGCACTTCTTAAAGCATTTAGTACCACGTATACTTGATATACACTACTAATCAGCAAGAAAGTTCCACGGAACTGAATCTGAACTAATTATGAACTTTCGAGTTCGCGTGTCAAGTAATATTCGAACTTTTGGTTACTTGGGAGAACACTGTTGTATACTAGTTTCAAATTTTGTAACTCAACTGTTAGAAAAAATAGAACTGAAACGCTCTGTTGGGGTTGCCGATATTTTAAATTTGTTTCATTTTAAAACTTTCATATATAATAAAACAGTGTTGTACATGCCCTGGCATATGGTATATTGAAGGTAATTGATATGTTGATAGTAAAACAATGGTTGAAGATTTAACATTTCAGGTCGATTACAAAACTTAATCTTCCCATTCTATACGAAACACAGCGACGAACCAGTTTGTTTACTTTGCTCATTTGGAGCACAGATTTAACGATTTTTATGACACGCTCTTTGCGCGTCTGTACTTTATATACCGTCTGTAGGTTAAACTAGTTCAGAGTGTAACGTGCATATGTGCAAAATTTCGTTTCAATCTGTCAAGAGGTTATCGAGATGGCTCCCACGACCCAGCGGCGATATGGCGGAAGAAAAGCGAAGACGAACGACCCCGTGAAAGCAAGAAGAAAAGTTACGGATTACTTCAAGCACAATCCGAGCCTTTCGATTCAAGACGTGGTCAAGAAGGTCAGTTCTTCCGACTGGTTCGTCCAGCAGACAATGATGCGGGCCGTGCTACATGGTTCCAAGGTAATGAAGGCGCCTAACTGAACCGTAAAATGGAATACGGTGGCCAAATCCCGCGCTAGGAAGCTGTACTGCGAGTGGTTGGTGTAGCCGAAATGCATCGTAATGGACGATGAGACGTACATTAAAGTGGACGCCAAGCAGATCCCCGATCTGGACTTTTTCGTCGGCAAGTGCCGCCTGGATGTCTCAGAGAAGTTCCGGAAGAAACAGGTCGAAAAATTTCCCAAGAAGTACTTGGTGTGGCAGGAAATCTGTGGCTGCGGCAAATTCAGTAAGCCACACAAACCGACCGGTACAATCAACGGCTAAATATATAAAGAAGAATGCCTCCAGAAACAGCTGCTGCCCTTCCTCCGGTCCCACGAAGGTGACATTCTGTTTTGGCCGAATCTGGCATCGCGCTATTACGCGAAACCGGTGATGGAGTGAGCCGAAGCAGGTCAATCCATCAAACTCGCCAGAACTTCGCCCAGTACAAAAATTCTATGCGATTATGCATGGTAAGCTCTGGAAAACAGGGTAAGTCTCCAAGAACGACCAGGATTTGAAAAAGGAGCGTATGAAAGTGTGTAAGAAAGTTGCCGCAAGTGTTGCACAAGATTTGATGGGTAGCACGTTTCTTATTTCTTATTTTTTGTTTATTTATTTCATCAACAGACTTACATGGTCCCAATGATGGTTTAACTTCTTACAACTAGTGGTCAAGTGTATAAATAGTAAAAAGTTACTGTTAGCGACACTATTTGGTAGAAAAATGTTGTTACGTGAGTTCTATATGAGATTTAACCCCTCATTATCCCAACAGTCTAGTCTATGCCTAACGTCATACGAAGCGACGTTACATCAAATAAAGGATAAAAATCGAGTTTAGCGATTGTGATTACGTGACTGAGGTAATCAAAGACGGCTGCCAGGTCGGTATATATGACGTTGATTTGCGTCATTGTAGAAATGTGGTCGACGATGTGCGCAATAAGGCACAGCAAATTGGTAGTGGATCGACCAGGGAGAAATCTATGCTGATTCGCGCTAAAATATTACTTGCAATGTGGAAAAGTGGTTCCAAGACGATTAGTTTGAACAGATTAGAGACGGCACTCAACAATGTAATTCCTCGGTAATTGGGCACATCTCGCTTGTTAGCTTTTTGTGCACAGGAAACATATGAGCAGATTTCCAGCAAGACGGAAAAGTACCACTAGAGATGGACTTCTGGAATACGAGCCGCAGAGTGCTCTAAAGAAGCAAATAAAAGATGTATTTCTTCAGGAAAGTGGATGGAATTCCATCTGGGCCGAGATTAAAGGAGGACTTCAGTTGCGTAGTGGCGGCGGAGGTCACTTCAGTGGTTATACCCTGATCACTCAAAACTTGATCATACAATGAAACGTTATTTGCGGCGCAGTCGACTTCGTCGCTGGTTAAACTTTTGTGACAAAACACGCTAGCAAACTTTTTAGCGAATAAGCTGCATATGTCTGTACAATTTGAGTCGGCTTCATCGCGGTACATTATAGAAGAGTTGCTCGTTCATAAACTTCCAGAAAGCCTTGGGGTAGACGTTAGTGACGAAACCGCAAATTACTTCGTAAAATAGGCCATATGGGGCCGTCCATGAACTAAGTGGACTATTAGGGGCAGGGGCTCGGCCAAAAACAACGCATCATACAAAAAATATCAACGAAAATAACCCGGAGAGGTTTGATTGAAATAACTAAAAATGAGTTCGTAGTCAATGGACAGCCTTTATCCAGCTTTTTACGCGCTATAATAATGGCCGCTATAAATTGTGTTCGTAATATGCGAACAATCTTTTTGACAACTCTGCATACATCAAATCTGGCACTTTTCTCTTGCAACACTACCGTGCTCTTTCTTTCGTTTACGTCAAAGAAGGAGAGCAAAAATGTGCGAAATGTAAACAAAACTATTGCTCTCCTTTTTTGCGTAAACGAAAGAAAGAGCAACACTGCCGTACATGAGAAGAGTGCCCAGTTTTGATGGATGCAGAGTTGTCAAAAAGATTATTCGAATATTACGAACACAATTTATAGCGTCCGCCATTATAGCGCGTAAAAAGCTGGATATAGCCAGTAGCGTTTCTAGGGTTAACAAGGGTGAGATATATGATAACAGCCGCATTGACCGATCCCCAGACGTCCGAGCTAGGACACATCCTTTGGACTAAGTTATCCGGAGTAGTGTCCTGTCCGCTCACTGCCATCATGTTGCTTCTCACGCCCGCGAAACGAGGGCATATGAAGAAAGCCTGTTCTGCAGTTTCCTCAACATCCACGCATTTGGGACACGCGGGGGACTCCGCATGCCCAAACTTGTGCAGATACTGTCTAAAACGACCATGCCCTGACAGAATCTGTGTCAGTTGGAAGTTGACTTCGCCGTGGCACCTGTTGACCCACCCAGATACTTCCGGGATAGGTCGATGTGTCCACCGACCTTTTGTGGAATTAGACCATGCCCGCTGCAATGTGGTCATCGAGGCCGATCTTGTGATACTCCGTATGTCTGTAGTTCCACGTTGGTTGAAACACTCTACGTCCTCGCTGATGATGCTGCCAATAGGCATCATACCCAAGATGCAGATTGCGTCATGCGAAACTGTGCGATACGCACTCGCTAGTCTCAAGCACATGAGACGATAGGTGCTTTCCAGCTTGGCTAGATAGCTTTTGGTACCTAACGCCGATGACCACACCGGCCCGCCATACATGAGTATGGACTGGACCACGTTGGCTAATAGCCTTCGCCTGCTGCCATATACCGCGGAGCTATTAGACATCATACGAGACAATGCCGAAATAGCTGTGGAAGCCTTCTCGCAGGCATAGTCGACGTGGCTCCCAAACTTGAGCTTGTCGTCGACCATGACTCCCAGGAGTTTTAGGGACCGCGTTGACGAAATAGTGCAGTCCCCGACGCTGATATTTGCTTGCTGCATCGACTTGCGGTTGTTCACCACGATAACCTCCGTTTTATGATGCGCTAGTTCAAGTTTCCTGGATCGCATCCAATCTTCAACAATGCTAAAAGAGTGGGCAGCCGTCAAATCAACCTTTATGATAGATTCACCGTAGATTACCAAAGTGATGTCGTCCGCAAAGCCGACAATCACCACCCCTACTGGGAACTTTAGCTTCAACACCTTGTCATACTTACATGACGTTCCACAACACCGGGCCCAGTATGGAACCTTGCGGAACACCTGCGGTGATTGGAACGCACTTCTGACCCTCCTCCGTGTTGTAGCATAGCACACGATTCTGGAAATAATTTTCCACAATTCTGTACAGCGACATCGGCACTTGGACGTTCCGAAGCGAGTTGGCTATGGAGTCCCAACTAGCGCTATTAAACGCATTTCTCACGTCGAGCGTGACAACTGCGCAATAACGGATACCTGTCCTCTTGGGCTGGATTGCCACCTGGGCTGCCTTAGTGACAGACAAGATGACACCCACCGTAGATTTGCCTTTTCGGAAGCCGAATTGGTTCGTTGACAGACCGTTTGTACCCTTAGTGTACTGTACGAGTCTGTTAAGGATAACCCTCTCCAGCACCTTGCCGGCAGTATCGAGTAGACAGATCGGCCTATACAGTGGACCCCCGTTTGTTTGAACGATTCCTCATGCAAACTAACGGGGTTACTTTTTAATTTGAACAACTGACCGCCCTAAATATGCTGAAACTCGTATGAACTGGCCGCCCTGTTCTTTGTTATTGTTTTGATGGTTTGATTTAGTTGGCAGTTGCAAGCAGCGAATATTTCATTCTCCGATCGGATTTCTATTATAATCGTTGGGAAAACGAAATGTGAAACAGATTAAACACGCTTGGTCAGTGCAAACAAATCGTGTTTATGTGCATTGTGTGCATAAGCAAATGATGTCCACCCTTATTCTGCGAGTCACATGACTCAATACGACAATTGTCACTTAGGTGACTCGCCACTGCGAGTCGAGTCGCCTAAGTGACAATCGTGTCACCTAGGTAAGAAACCCTTGTCACCTAAGTGACAAGGCGAGTCACCTAGGTGACAATTGTCACCTGATTCGCGGTGACTGCAACATAGTCACGTCACTCGCCTCGCAGAATAAGGGTAGTCATATTGTGAATGACATTTGAACCATTTTTAATTTGCACGTCGTGCAAACCAACGGGGTTCAAATTAAAAAGTGTTCAGATTAAAAACGGTCAAACGAACGGGGGTCCACGGTATGACCAGGGGACACCTGGAGGTTTTCCCGGCTTCGGCAATAGAACCAGGTTCTGTCGCTTCCATCTGTCCGGGAAGTGGCCAGCTTCCAGGCATCTACTCATTACTGCCCCGAATAATTCAGAAGCCTCTAGAATAGCCGCTTTAATGGCCATATTCGGGATTCCGTCTGACCCCGGTGCCTTGCTCACCTTTAAGGATTTAGCGATCTCAATGAGTTCCTCGTTCGTTATTACCGTCACTTCCTCCCCGACCTCTTAGCTGCCGTCGCCCACGTTACTCTGCCTTTGTCAAAACGAGCTCTTTGTATAATTCTCCTCGCATGAAAGCACGCTCCGCGGAGTTCCGCAATTTTATCTGTCCACCAGTAAGCCGGTGACCTCCCATACCTAAGTCGACCTTTCCTAGGCATGGTAGCGTCACACGCTCGCGACAGTACCTCAACCAAATGATCAGCGTTCGGATCAGGCATACCGCGATCACCGCACTCTCGCCGGATCGCTTCCACAAATACTTAGGGATCGGAGTATGATGTCTTCCATCCACGAGTGGTTGGAGTGTCGGCTCTACACGCCGCCTGCTTCGTTATCCGACCGACACCATAGCGGACCGCCTGATGGTCACTGTGAGTGTAGCCAGTGTCTACCCTCCAGTCTCCTATCAGACCGGGACTGCCGAATGTCACGTCGATGATAGACTCCGCACCGTTCCTACTGAAAGTACTTGTGGGGCCGACGTTGGCCAAATCTACGTTGATCTTTGCCAGAGCCTCAAGCATAATCCGATCCCCACTCTACCGCCCAAGCGTTAATGTCGCCCGCCACAACCACCGGCCTTAGACCAGTCAGCACAACTGATACTCGGTCTACCATGCGCGTAAACTGCTCGGTAGACCATCTCGGTGCAGCATAACAGCTGCAGTAGAACACGCCACCCACTTTGGCAACCGCAAATCCCTCGTCTGCGGTTGACACAACCTTTTGAACCGGGAATCTGCTTGTCGTCCATATAGCCGCCATCCCGGACCTATCCGAGACCCAGTTGCCGTTTCCGGCAGGGACGCGATATGGGTTCGAGATGATGGCAATGTCCATTGCCGACTCGGAAACTGCTTGGTGTAGCAGCTGCTGAGCCGTGCTGCAGTGGTTCAGGTTGAGTTGTGTCGCTTGCACTATGATCGTGGCTTGGTCCCGGCATACCAGCCGGGCACCTTGGACCTCCCGTTACGTGCTTTGCGTTCCGTTTACCGGTACAGATCAAGCACTTGGAGGGCTCCGCGCAGTCCCTTGCTTTATGGCCAGCACTGCCACATTTCCTGCACAGTTGACTTCTATCTGGCCCCTTGCAGTTCCAGACCTTATGCCCGTGCTCGAAGCACCGGAAGCAAGCTTCCGACTGCTTGAGCACGCTCAGTGAGCATACCGACCACCCCACTTTTAGCCTAGTAGCTTTCAGGGTTTCGTTTCCGTCCGCCAGCGAGAGTCGTATGGTGACTACCTGGGTCTCGACAGGACCCCTACGCAGGCGAACCGCCTCGGTTGTCACCAGCACTCCACTTTACTCTTTGAGAGCCTGTACGACCTCGTACATATCGGCAGGGCCCGGCATCATCGAAACAAATAAATGAAACTGACTTTCTCTTACCTTTGCTTCATACATGAAGTGAGTTGCTTCATTTATTGAACAGAACGTTTCAAGCAAGCTTCAGTTGAAATTGATGGCTGTTTCAATAGACGACGGCAGAAAGTCAGCCACGATTTGTCGATATAGCCTAGGTTAACTTTAATATGCGTTGCATTGTAGGAAATGTTACTCATATTCAACTAATTTGCATTCAAAGTTGCTGGCCTTCTTCTGAATATTTGATAGAAAAGTACAAATGAAAAGTTGAAGCCGATAGTCACGATGAACTGAAACCCGTTTCGCTGACGCTGACTGAAACCAGTTTGAAACTGAAGCGGTGCTGCTTCTGTTAAAACCAAAGCTTCACTACTTCATTGTTGAGTGACGCTATGCAATTGAAGGGGACGTTGTCGGGCCCTGCACATCGGTGATCCCATCCAGGTTTTTAAGCTGGAGAGTCATTTCTGGTGTGAGAGCACGTACCTGCACTCCCTCCCCGAGCACTCCTTCCGCAACCGGCTTGTATGTGGAACTCTTGGTGGCGACCTTCTTTAACTCGAGGATCATTTCACAAGTGCGTGAGCGGCGGATGCTCCGCACGTCCACGCCCAAATCCATGAGCAGGGCATCTCCTCTCATGGCCTTATCGAGCTGCTGTGACGCTGCTACCACTTTAGGTAGTGCGTCCGTATAATTTGCCAACGCCCTGATTAGCGCTGGGTCGTTCATCGTTGTGTCCGGTGTGGTAGGCATACCGCTGCCTTTGCTACCCAAACTAGTGCATTCTTCTCCACCCTTGGTGGAGAACGCTGGATGCCTCCTCCCGCGAACGGATTTGCTGCTTTTATTAGCGACAGGCTGGTCGCCGCTGCGTCCGGCGTAGATGCAGTTGGAGCGACAGGTGTGCCGCTTCCTTTTCCGCTTGCGCTTCCACTTATATCCATCGGCGGAGATCTTTGGATTCCGCCTCTCGCGAATGGATTATCTAATCCGACCACGCTCATTTAAGTTAAATTTGTTATGTGTTTATCCATAGTCCCACGAGTTGAAGGGAAAGAGGAGTCCGCCGCATCAGAGCCTCTCATGATGCGGTAAGGACAGATTACTGTGGGGGCGCCCTGGTACTCCACAGAGGCTCCGTTTGCGGCTGATTATTTATAGAAACCCCCCCCCGCCCCCAATATTCATCCCTCGGCGCGGGTCGCATGACACCTTGGATTAGGGGTTTATCCATTCACGCTTTTATATTTAGCCAAGGATAACAGCTGTTAAAACCATCCTCCTTTCCAGGGGCTTTGCTTCTACTGAGATCCGTCATTTGCTGGCGGAGAGTGTACACTCAGCATTCGCATGCGTGCTCCTTCTCTGTTTGCATACGACCCTAGTTTCCACCGGTTGTCCGATTTCCACTAAGGAACGTATCCCGGATGGTACCACGAGGAGGTAGAGATAGGAGTTGCTGAATAAGAGGCTGTGGAACTTCGTGGTGTTTCTGGAGCCATTTACCATCCATCATTATGGCTTGTTGGCACAATCTCAACCCTGAGAAGCTCGAAAAGTACAAAGTTTCGAAAAATATTATTTTTGTAATCAAAACTTATCCAACGCATAATAACCTTTCAATACATTGTAAATGGTTAGTTTATATACCTTCAAAATAGCAAGTTGATGCGATTTCTTGTTGGGGTTGGTTGATACGGGACATTATATACAAGCGTTATTTCCGAGTATTTTTGATCGCGAACTTTAAACAGTTCCTGCTATTTACAACCCCCAAATTCTGTCTGAACGTTGGAGGCGCTTTGAAACTAACACACTGATCCCGAAACACAAAAGCAAAGCAAAGTCATGGGTATAAACGTCCTGTAGAGAGCTTGACCCTTTCTTATCGACAGACTTCGCAGCCGGCTATTAGAGTACAGGACAATTACGGGGCTAGTGTGTAACGATCCTACTGACTCTATAGCAGCACCTCCCAGCCGAGATTCGAACACACGACACAAGACAATCGGTTCTACATCTCGACACACTTTAGATGGTACTCACAAAACCGTTAAGCCCCTCAACCAAGGAGAGGGAATTATATATTTTGGACAGTTTTAGAACACAAAAATAACGCTGAAGATGAACTTTGATCCACGAGCCTTTTATCATAATTTACGTACCGAGATTTAGTGGCATAATATACTAAGCAGTCATCATGATTCACAATACTTTAGTTATAATTTAGGTTGTGTAATCACCGTTTAATGAGTTTTCATATTCGACGTCTTTGTTGCCTGTTTCTGGTTAAACTGATCGAACATTGTCTTTTCAGTCGGTATTGGTTTTCCTGCGTGCATGGCTTTCATGTGTTTCTGCAGTCCATTGTACCAGCTGTACTGTATGCTGCATTCCGGACATGGATAAGGCTTGGATCGAGTGTGAGTAACCATGTGCTTCTGGACAGTTTCTTTAGTGGTGAAAGTTTTGTCGCATTGCTCGCACTGCAAAATATAAGCTTAATTAATGTGATTAATTTAAGGCATTCATTCGTTTACTATGCAACGTAGAATTTGAGCTTTGTTTTAATTCCAACGAACTAACACAATAATTTTAATAACCTATAATAAATTAATGTATTGTAACACGACGCTGGGCCACTGATCATACAAGGGGCGTAGTCAGAAATTTTTCCAAAAAAAATCTTTTTTAGTTTAAATTGAGTGTTTCTCATTTGACAAAAAAAAACTCGAATTGAAATAGAAAAAGCCCGTACGAATAAAACCGTTTGCTTTACTTTTCCTGTTATAAACCTTATGGGGGAATTCATAAATTATTTACTCTTAAGACACATTCCAGCGTGAAAAAATGGTGAATCAGGAAGCGGTTCACACAGTAAAAATATGTGCTAATTGTGTCCCGTAACGCTGGAATGTGTCATAAGCCCCAATCACATGGTCAAATTTTGCCTTCCGATTGGCTGCGAGATACGTTATATGCTTGGGAGAGGCTGTTAGAGTCTTTGATACATCTTTGAGACGCGACGATGGTTGAGACAAGCTGACGACTTATCTTACATGTCTTTTAACATCGCTCTTGAGCGAGTGGTCTGATGAGCGAATATTGAAACGGGAGGCACGATGTTCAGCGAAAGATAGCCAACTTCTAGGCTACGCCAGAAACTTTGCAACAGCGGATGCCAACTACGCTAGACTGACGGCGCAGGCTAGGAGGATTGTGCTAGAAACAAATGCGTCGAAGATCAAATGCATGAATGGCGAGGGCTCAAAGGAGAAGCGCGTTCCTTTCACAGACGGTATTTGTTAACGACGACGAACAAGAAGTGGTAAATGAATTCGTGTATTTGGGATCATAGGTGACCACGGACAACAACACGAGTAAGCCGAGCTCCTTATGCACCGATTTTATTTATTTCATTGTACCTCCTCAACCAAGCTAGATTTGAAAAAGTTATGTTTGGAGCACTTACATATGTGTTGAGCCAAATACGTTGAAATAAGTAGTAAAATCGAAGCACAAAGATCAGGACAGCCTTGCAAGTAAGGACATCTAGTAAGGAACCCCCCGGAGAAGCCCATAGATCAGCACGACATATAATTTATTAGCATTCCCTACGCTATCCTGATTTTGTTAAACACTCAGTATCTGGGACTTTTTTGTCAGTACCTTAAAAGGTCTTAGTTTTTCATGCATATGTCTGACGTGTTTGTGCATATTACTGGAAGTTCCAAAACCAGCTTTACACACCGCACAAACGTATGGTTTGGCATCCACATGAGATCTCAAGTGTATGGCTAACGACGAGCGAGTAGCCGTTCTATATGAACAATGTTCACATTTGATAGGTTTTATGTCTGGCTTATGAACGTGACGGTGGGCTTTAATCTGACTGAAAGTCCTGAAAGCCTTTTCACATACCTGAAAGAAAAACAGAATAGTTTGATAGCTGTTTCATTACCTTGTACTTCCTTTCGCCCATGTGTCGCCGTTTGACGTGTTTGCTTAAATTGCTAGAAGTAGAAAAGGAACACTGACAAAGATCACAGACGTATGGACGGGCTCCAGTATGACTACGCTTATGCAAATTTAAATCGTTTTGATTGCGTGCCCTGTATGAACACTGCTCGCAAGGAAAATCACGAATATTCCGGTGCACTTTCATGTGATAGGTAAGGTTGGTGTTCTGCACGAAACTTCTACTACAAATCTAAGAGAGAGAAATATTCCGAGTATTGATTTGACTGAGCGTGCGTTTTATGGGCGAAAGGATTTCGATGAAGTACTTACATCACAAACATACGGCCGTTCGTTAGTGTGTGTTCGCCGATGCACTTTCAGCGTCGATGCCGATCGGAACTGCTTCTTGCAAGTGGGGCAGGTAAAACGCTTTTCCATGTCGTGTCTAGTTCTATGTGTCTGCCACAGATCGTGGCTCCGAAAAACTGCTTTGCATTGTTCGCATTGAAAAAAGTCGCTAGTTATTCCGTGGATTATTTTGTTGCGTGCTCTTTTACGATCCAAATTTACTTTCAATGGTGGTTCGGGCGCGTCGTAGATGCAAACCGAAAAGCTGGAATTATAAAAACGTAATAACACAACCGTCAATGTGGTTAAAAACGAGTAGGTACTTTTCATTTCCTTGTTTAATCTGATAACTTGCATCCTCATCTTCTAATTCCTCGTAATACTCCTCTGTTTCTTCAATTATTTCGATATTTTTCATATTTTTAACGTCTAAAATTGTAACTCTCGTTTTCATCTCATTATCTTTAGGATTCCTTAAACTTTCTAGATTCTTTTCTACTTCTTCCTCCGATAGGGCATCTTCTATCAGCTGATCCTCTATCGTTTCGGTGCACACGACTTGTTCACCAAATTCAACTGTTTGCAAGACTTCTGCTGTTACTTGTTCAACGACTATAGAGAGTTCACTATTCGCCAATTTATCCTCGTCTCTTCTCTCGTACTCTGCCAGCAAATTCCTCAACTCGTCATCCGTTCGTTCTATTTGCATTTTCATAGTGTATGCTGCTTCCACTTGAGTGACACATTGGTCACAAACATATTTTGGAAGTTTGTCTTCTAATTTAATTGCACTCCCAAAACAGCCATTTATTTTGTCGGCAAGTGTTGTCCTAGAACCGTGCGCCTCAAACAAATAACACTTTTTACTGCCAACTTTCAGTACCAGTAAGCAGGTTCGGCAATGATTGATAATTAATTCAAATGCATCCACCCCACATTCAACTCCGTCCTCATGTAGAAATTCTGCCTCTTCCGACTGTAATTGGCTACGGTTTTTAAGGTAATCAATATAACGCTGTTGCAACGCTGATAGATTGTCTGCATCTTTCTGGTACATTTTGCGGGCTTCTTGACACCACTCTTCGAACACACGTCGCCAATATATTTCCGGTCGAGAGGAAAACTTTAGTGCTCGCATTTCAACTGCTATTGTTGGCCAGAGTGTATCGCTGTCGCTTCCGACCACTTCAAGGTGTTGCAGAATTGTTGTAATCTGGGTATGCGTTAATCGTGTATCGACTGCTGTCAAAAGGCGTTTTAGCTCACCATCCCATGGTGGACACGCTGTCACATCAATATCCACTACTCGTTGCTTCCAGCATTCAATTACTTCTAGCACTTCCGTGCTAGATATTTGCAGTTTACTTCCCGCAAGATCACTACAGACCAGATTCAGAGTTCTTGGGAACAAACCAGGCCGACGAAGAAAATCTGGATTAATGCGGAAGTATTTAAGAATGATTTGCTTGCGAGGGGGAGTGATTTCCGACATAATATTGTTTATCTGCGGTTATGAACATTGTTATTCATTAGCGTTCATAAAAACTATCTAAAAATCCTACCCGTTCCTCATTCGGTTGTAAGGTTTCCACCACTAGAGATGTTTTATCGTAGCTCATTGTTAAAAATATAAAACTTCTTATTGAATAATTAGTGACAATGTTACCTAAAGAATATTAGATTATAAAGTTTACAAGGAGTGTTTAAGCCATACGGATGACCGAAGAAACCAGTAGAAAAACGAGAAAAACGGGAAACTCGGAGAAACGGACGATGTTTGTATTAAACATTTTCTGACGTTGTCCCTTTGCACGAACACGTTCATTTAGTTTTACCTTGAATGGAGTAGATTTTATCCGGTTTCGTTAAAAGCGAGGTCACGTAGGGTAACCAACCTATTGTGGACCCCATCAGCAGCTACATAATTTGGACACTCCCATTTGATTTTGCCAGCTAACTGGCACCTTAATATCATTTGCTTTGCGTTGACAAGAGCTAACATCACTGCGGGTTCAGGAGCTAACTTGTGTGAAGAACGGCGAATATATGATATCTCATTATTTCCTTTACGCTAACGCTAACATGTTGGAATCGAAAACATGGATTTTGCTGTAAAGTGTCCAAATTTCATACAGCTGCTACGGGGGTCCAAAATACGTTGGTTACCCTAATACGTATAAAGTAATCAAAGGTAACTTTTTTAAAGTTGCCTAGTAATCATTGCCGCTGGTAACCCCTTGATCCACATTTTAGCACTTTTAACGAAAATGATTGAAATTTAACAAGCGTGATAGCCATGCTCTAATGGCTTCTGATGTCAGAAAACGCGCGCTGACGGATTGATGATTTGCGTGGTTTGCGTGTTTATTTATTCCTATATACCGCACAAACGGCCCAACTGGCCCAACTCAATGGACGTCGTTGTCGTTACTCATCACTAATTTTTTTTGTAATCTGTGGTTATTTTTTTATTAAAAAAATTGTGAGAATAATGGCACAAAGATCTATTTTGTAAGTAATTACCGTAGCATACGTCTTCACCATAGGTAACTTAACTAAAATAGTGCTTTCTCAGATCGTTTTTCTCTAAGGCAAACGAAAAAAATGGCAATGTGGGGAAAAACAGCGTTGATAATAAATCCAGGTAAGTTAAAAATATGGCATTTAATGCTCGTGCGTTAGCATATGAAACCAATTTTTGCTAACTTCTATTTTGAATCTCACTGTTTCCCAGTTAAACAGATGATTCGAAACAATATTTACGTTGGTTGTGTGGTATTGCGCAGTGTCTCAAAAGATGCATTTATTCGTGTTCAGCGAAAGGATTACTTGTTCCGCAATGCCACGGCGTTTTACCGCTTTCCGACCGCAAACGTGTTTGTTAGCAATAATCGTTTATTTTCTATTCGCTCAATTGCTACGACCAGTGACTGTCACAGGAAAAATAAGCTAACCGTACATACTTCCAGTGAGGATAGCCCTTTGAAGAAACAAACATCCAAGTCGGCAGTTTCAGATTCCTCTCCTTCCCCGTCGCCACAAAAAGAGACAACTACCACCAGTAAGATTTCAAAACGACCCCGCATCGCATCATCTAGCAGTGAAGATGAATCGCCGGCCTCCAAGTCGAAGTAAGTTGCTGCTTGTTAATGTTCATTTTTAATAAAACATTCTATTGTAGAGTTTCGCCTGGAGAGCCAGCCAAATCAATTAAAAAAGAAGAAAGCCTCACGAAACCGTCTCCAAAAAGTCCACCTAAAGCAAAAAAGACATCAAAAAATTCTAAAAAGAATTCCCCGAAACAAAAACCTCTTGTGAAGGAGGAGAAGAAAGATGTGCTAAGTAAAAGTGAATCAGAAGCTGACATTAACATGACTGCGAAAGAATTGAAAAAAGAAGCTGAATCGCCAAAAAAGACTAAAACCTCCGATGATACAAAGGATAAATCCGCTAACGTAATGAATTTTTTTACCAGTGGAAAGAAAGATTCTACTGCTACTAGTTCTAAGGTGGAAATCGGAACCGATTACAATCCTGGAAAGAAGAACTATCATCCAATTAACGATGCGTTCTGGAAGAAAGGAGAAAAAATACCGTACCTAGCGTTAGCCCGTACATTTGAAATCATCGAGGAAACGAGTGGTCGGTTGAAAATGACGGAGACCCTTAGCAATTACTTCCGGTCGGTGATTGTCTTAAGTCCGTATGACTTGCTGGCAAGCGTGTATTTAAGTTTGAATCAATTAGCCCCTGCTTACGAGGGCGTTGAATTAGGCATCGCCGAACATACATTAATGAAAGCAATTGCTCAGAGCACGGGCCGAAGTTTGGCTCAAATCAAGACGGACGCTCAGAATACGGGAGACTTGGGTCTGGTTGCAGAGCAGTCCAAGAGCAGTCAGCGCGTAATGTTCCGACCGGCAGCGCATACCGTGGGAGGAGTTTTTAGTAAATTACAAGAGATTGCTAAAATGACTGGAACAGCTTCGATGGCGAAGAAAATGGATAAAATCCAGTCAATGTTTGTCGCATGCCGCCACTCGGAAGCGCGCTTCATTATTCGATCGTTGGCTGGTAAACTGCGAATTGGTCTGGCAGAGCAGTCACTACTTCAAGCACTTGCCCAGGCATGCGCAATGACGCCGCCAAATCAAGAGGATATTGAGGAACCGATCGTTAACGCGCTTTCCAAATGTAGTGAAGCGACGGCCAAGTCTAAGGTGGACGAAATTGCATTGATTCTAAAAACGGTATACTGCCAATGTCCCAACTACAATCAGATTATACCGGTTCTGTTAAAACATGGTGTAGATCAGCTGTTGGAGAGGTGTCCCATGGTTCCAGGAACACCGCTCAAACCTATGCTGGCTCATCCGACCAAGGGTGTGCAGGAGGTTTTAGAACGTTTCGACGGGATTGATTTCACCTGCGAGTGGAAGTACGACGGTGAGCGCGCACAAATCCATTTACTCGAAGACGGGGGTGTCAATATCTATAGCCGAAATCAGGAGAACAATACTAGCAAATATCCGGATATTATTGCACGGCTTGATCACACCCGGACAGATTCAGTGAAAACTGCTATTTTGGATTGCGAAGCAGTTGCTTGGGATCCAGAAAAGCAGCAGATTTTACCATTTCAAGTGTTAAGCACCCGGAAGAGGAAGGATGCCAGCGAGGCAGACATTAAAGTACAGGTAAGCGATTGTTTTGAATCGAAGTTTGTCCAATTTTCTATTGTTTTATTAAATTATTTCAGGTATGTGTTTTTATGTTTGATCTGCTATATCTGAATGGCAATCCGCTTGTTCAGCGACCGTTCTTAGAACGTCGCGAGCTACTGTACAAACACTTCCGGGAAATACAAGGTCAGTGGAAATATGCCACCCGGCTTGATACAAACGATGTAGACGAATTGCAGCGATTCTTAGACGAAGCGGTTAAAGGTAACTGTGAAGGTTTAATGGTGAAAACTCTCCAGAAAGAGGCAACATATGAAATCGCTAAACGATCTAGAAATTGGTTGAAATTAAAGAAAGATTATCTTTCTGGTGTTGGCGATTCGCTCGATTTGGTAGTTATCGGAGGTTATAAAGGCAAGGGTAAGCGGACAGGGACTTATGGCGGTTTTTTGCTTGCTTGCTACGACGAAGATAATGAAGAGTATCAAAGTATTTGCAAAATTGGAACCGGTTTTTCAGATGAGGATTTACAGAAGCACACCGATTTCCTGAAGGAACGGATAATACCACGAGCCAAGAATTACTATCGCTATGACTCAGGCCATGAACCTGATGACTGGTTCGAACCAGCACAAGTGTGGGAGGTATTGTGTGCGGACCTCTCGTTAAGTCCCGTGCATCGTGCAGCTTTGGGCATAATCGATGGAGAGAAAGGAATATCGTTACGTTTTCCTCGATTCATTCGCATCCGCGATGATAAATCTGTAACTGATGCAACATCTGCGAAACAAGTGTCCGATATGTACCTTAATCAGGACCAGATAAAAAATCAGCAAAGTGGCAAGCAGCGGGATATCGAAGAGGACTTTTACTAACTAAAACATGAGAGCACGCTTAAATTATGTTTTTTGTCTTAATCTTAATGCTTCATAATTTACAATAAAATTGCTTACAAAAAATAATCTAGATAACCAATCGCAATGCTGACTTAGCATTGATACAAATGAGAAATGTTGGCCCAAACGTAGTTAGAATTATCCTCTTGAGAAGTATTCTCCGGTCCCCACGTATCCGGCCTTGGATACGGATTGTGCCGATCTAGGTAATAACTGCTTGGAGCATGCATCACAAACTCCATGCAACTGAGTTTGCGGGGCAAGTCTTCTTCAGGCCCGATAAGATAAGTAGCAGGATCGAATTTCTCATTTGGTGGCGGACTTGAGGTGGTCGGAATAAGCCAAGTTATGTATGCAGACTTTTCACAGTACGAATCAATCTGCAGTCCGTGAATTTGTGCGTAGTATGTATTCCCTTTAGCATCGACCATCGAAACAATGTCCCCAAGTTGGTAGTAAATGTTCTGAAATATAAAATAAATGGTGATATCCGTGCTAAATAAAATTAATGTGTTCATTTGTAATTTTAATTTACGTCATGCGGCTTAGTTCAAGGATTTTTCAGGAGAAACTTTACATTGAAAAGCTTATTTACTTACGTTATGAAACAGCGTCTCAACAGTTCGTGTCGTAACAGTAATGTTGGGAGTCTTCATGGGGTTTTTCTTAAATATAAACCGTCTTGAGCGTCCCGTTTTACTTCCATTGCCACCTGAACCACCAACTCCACCTTTTCGTGAACTTCTTACATTTTTTCGCAGCTTCCTCGGACTAAGCGACAGTACCGGTTTTTCTTTACTGTCCATGTTTGAATCCTTATCCTCCTTTTCATCGCCCGCTTCATCTTTCGTACACTCAGTGGACTCTCTCTGCTCTTCAATTTTTTGTCCAGAATCAGTATCCGCCATTGCCATCGAAAATTTCATTTCTTGATTAGCGACACTTGCAACATCTAATCCCTCACTGACTGGATTCGCCTTAGATGGTTCCGACTGTATTACTTTTAATTCCTCTTCAAGTTCCAGCTGCATTTTTTCATGCTTTTCGTGACACGGAGAGCAAACGATAGTACCTTTTTCAATTGTGTGCCATTTATCCGAAACACCAGTTTGACAATGAGCACATTTGGTAGCTAGTTTAGGGCCCATGATGGTTACTTTATATCGACTAACTTGTTTTAAGTCTTAATTTTTCGAAAAATGAAGCCAATTCCAATTCCTATCTTTTTCTGTTTAAAAACAAAAAATGACGCATGAACAAGGACGACTGACCATCAGAAGAACGACAAACACAATAGGGCTTTTGCTACACACACATGCAAGACATCTGTTGGGCACACATTGCATATTTTCCTATTCGATGCAGCAAAAACGTGCTGGATAAAATTATCATTTTTTCTAAAATTGTTCATCATTTTGAAGCAACTAATAGTCAAAATAACCGACAAATGTTCCCTGAAATATATGCTGACTTTTGGTAACTAGGGTTTCGGTGAATTCGCGTTAAATCGGTGTCCCAAATATTCTGATTTTTGAAGCAGTATACGGCATAGGCCAAGTTGAAAGTAACGGAATATAAAATTGGTTTTAGCATAATAAATTGCTTTCTTAGCCGAAAGCAACTACTGGCTATTGATATTTGTTTAGTTTTATCCCGCTAACATAGGTCATAGTTACATTTTTGATCATTGCTACCGCGTCTTACCTGATTTGTTGAAAATAATTTTTTTATTTAGTAAACAGATATATTACCTTGCCATATGTATGAAGCAATTTGTAATTTCTGTTTGAAATAAAGAAAATAAATCATTTAAAAAATTTTACTCTTCCCATCCCGTGTGTTTTATATGGAGCTGTCACTTTTGCCTGCCCCACAGATCTACAATACATATGCACTCTGCAAACACCCTATTCTAGATAGAATTAACAAAAGGGCGAATGTCGCAAATGTAAACAAAACGAGTGAGAGTTATCTCGCGTCACTTTTCATTTCGTCCAATGTAACAATTGTAAACAAATCCGGTTTATCACAACAAATTATTGCTCTTTTTAAACTCTATGTTATACAAAAACACCTGCCCAAATAGAATTATTTTGAGGTGAAAAAATTAGCATTATCAAAATGTCCAATGCGCACATTCGAATTACGAATGACTGACTGTTACTTCGGTCGTTCTCATCTGATGTCCAAAGTGCAAAAAAAATCAAAACAAACCCAATCTGTACATTGGACGTTTAGCAAGTGAAAGTTTTTTTCGCATTATTAATGCATTTTAAGTGAAACAAGCGGTCTAATATTGAAAAATAAGCTCGAAAATAGCGTAGCACGGCAACGCACGTATTTTACGGTGATCTCGCTTAATTTATGTGCAAGAGCCTGGACAAATAAAACCGTCCAAAGTACAGCATGAGATGGTAAACAGTCCAATGTAACTTTTTCCATAATAAACCAAAACTGCTTAGTTTTAATTAGATTTTTAAAATCTCCGTTAAATATTGAATGTTATTATTCATCAACCACGTTGAGTGAATGACTGAAAATTATTTCATTTTGAAGCAATTTAAAGTTCAATTCGAAGAACTTCGATCTCGTTTTTCTCAATATGGTGGAATTGTTACATTGGACGAAATCAAAAGTGATGCGAGTTATAGTTAACCAAATCAAGGTGACGTCATCTGGCAGATACTGGCGCCGTTGTTTATAAACAGACCGCAGAATCCAAAAAAGTTTCAGCTGTTTAAACGGCAAGTTTGTTGTTTAAACCGAGTTTAAACAGCATTAGGACTAAATTTAAAAGCCATTATGCCTGTAAAATGTTAAAAAAAACACGCTACATTCGCTATAAACGGAAAGGAAAGTTTTCTAAAATGTAAACAAGGGCGCCACTATCTGTCAATTGACGGTATGGATCATTTTGCGATGACGTCATTTTGCCGTCAAATGACACCACTTGGTGGTTTGTTTACATGTTTTTTGTCACATGCAGCGGTTTCGATTTAAAATTTCGTGAAGGATTTACTGCATCAGGTGCTTTAAAATGCATGTGAGGTACTTTCTCTTAAATAAAAACTATAATTTTTTTATCATTATCTGCCGGACAAAGATGGACAACTCAATTCAAACTTTAATACCATGTAAACAAACCACCAAGGCTGTGAACCATTTCGCGAAATTTTTAACTTTTTGGTTAAAATTTGACAGTTCGATGGTTATTTCTCCTTGAGTGGTTAAAATCAGTTCAGAATGCGAACCATTTCATATTTGACGGATTGATAGTTAATTTTGCTCAATGAGAGCATATAAGGTGAGGATGAAAATATTGTTTATTCTGTCCGAGTTAGAATTGGATGAATTTTTGATGTTCATTTGCTTTTATTTGATAGCTAAAATTCATCTCATTTCAACCCAAATTGTTTGAACAAATTTATTATGCGATAAGCATCCATACCAATGTAAAAAAATCCAACGAAAAATCAGTGAAACACGTCGAAGCTCTCTTCCTCACCTGTGCATATCTCATTGGCTCTGAAGCGAACCATCGAACTGTCAAAACCTTGGTCAAAATTAACCATGCTCCCGAGCAGGGTTATTTTCGACAAACCATCGAACTGTCAAATTTTAACCAAAAAGTTAAAAATTTCGCGAAATGGTTCACAGCCCAAGTGCTGCAAAAAAAATGTGGTTAGGAGCTCCCGTGTAATGATCTATAGCGCCCTTCGTTAAGTCGACTGTCAAACACCGTTCGTTAAGATAGGGATAGCACCCCGCTGATTTATCGCCTTAAGCGGGGTACGCTGCTGAAAAGTAATGGGTAAAAAGGGTAAAAAGATAGGACAAGAAATGCTCAAGAAATTGATTTCTTTTACGATTTCTTAAGCAGTACGCACCTCATAAGAAATATTATTTCACGTCCAGATGACGTTGGTTTACACGCAAGTGAATTAAAACGTCACTTTTCCGTACGGAATAATATCAGGCGCAATTATTATACCACAAGAAAAAATGACAGGTGGTTGCTTGCATTGGAGTTGTCAAAATTTCTTCGGTAAATAACAAGATTTTTTCTTGAGCTGTTTTCTTTTCAGCAGCGTACCGTACCCCGCTTTACTAGAAACTCCTTGATTTTCTGTTGCAAATACGTCCTTTTGAAAAGCTGTTAACCAACTCGTTCGAATGGGATGCTTTGCCATCTGAATTTTGAGCATAGAAACTCAACTTGACATTTCCATGACATCCGAAAACATGACGTGCGCTTTCGTTAAGAAGAGACTGTAAGAAAAAGAAGCAGCAGCTAAGACGACGTTGAAGGTGTGTAATGTAGAAAAAAAAATCCTCTGCGAGAAAAAAGAGCAGTGAAACGGGTTGGTCGAGGATTGTTCGAATTGGTAGTGGCAAAAGGCAACGAAGAAAAATGTTTTAATGCAGCGAATGCTCACCATTTTCTTGCTAAAATTGTGTCTACTAATCCTCGTTAGTGCCAGCTTCAGTTTTAATTGTGATTACAGGGCCAGATTGTTCCGGAAGTAGTTTTTTCTGTGGCTGCTGCTTGGAGTGAAAACGCGACGAATACCTCCCCAACAATTTTCCCTTCGTGTGTGCATTAAACAGCATTAACGTTGTGATCTCGATTGTGTTTGACAGTTTTCCTGGTGGAATTTAGTGTAAAAAAGCTTATAGAAAGCAGAAGGTTTGGAAGCTGTTGCAGAGCACTGCTGCGGACTGCGTCAGAGGATCTCTTGTGTGTATTCCTTATCAGCTATTGCTCTGCTGCCCTGTCGCTGAGTTGTTTTGGTTGACAAAACGTTTCCACTACGAAAGGTTTTTCCATCAGCCTTCTAAAGGCCCCAACGCGAACTTCGGATTACTAGGATCCACACGCAAAGATTGAAAATACTTCACATCGAAAAAATGGAGATTCTGTCCACGTCTCAAGTGAATGGATTAACTACACCGCGAAAGAAGGATATCGATCCGAAAGAAAATCTTTGGTGAGTACACAAATATCTATCCAGGATGACGCACCTGTTATATAGCTAGGTTTATGTATGTGAGGCAAGCATCTGATGACGGTACTAATGGTGGAAATATACCTACCCACTTTTAATTTGACTTTGAATCTTTTGAATCAAGAAATTAATTTTACATTCACAAGAAAGAGTTTCTTGCTAAAGAGAAAGTTCTGTTTAGTACCTATTGTTTAGTCACGATTCTCAAGCGCTTTTGTATATATAACAGCGATTTTGCATAAGTAATTTTTTTCGCCCCATATTTGTTGGTGCTCCTTAACTGCTGATGCACTCATTCAAAGAGCCACGATCACAATTTTATTCATTGATCGATCAAGGGGGATGGTGAAAATAGTGAGCGAAAAAGAGAGCGATGGCGCGTACACTTGCCAGCTAGAGACTATAATCGGGCCGTCAGTGTAGCGCTTGCATATTTTTCGGGGTTCCTATGAGCAACAAAATTTCAATTCGGCTTGATAGTTTGCTAGTGATGTTTTCCAATGTTCGATTTTTTCGTACCTGACATGTAACAACATAAACCTAAATGCTATAACTATGGATGTATTGAAAGACAACAATATCAATGTGTTATGGACGGGTATGCAAATGTGCATAAGCGTGCCGTCATTGATGAATCATAATCTGCTTCACGATAAATCTTTATCTCCTTGCCTTAGCGTTGCAATGCGTTGGAAGTGGGAGCAAGTAAACTATTAACTTCCCAGAGTTAGTTGTATGCAGCAGCGTGAAAATATCAGTAGTAAATATTTATACACCGGTTCTTCGATTGTTTTGCGAGTTTACAGCTAAATGAAAATTCAGATGTGACACTTCATATATACTATCACATTGTTGCAAACCAATTGTACAAGAAGATACAAACTTGATGTTTATGTCGCTTTGAGAGTGTAACTCCCACTCAAAAGTCATAACTAGATCATGAGTAGTTGCAATAATAATACCTAATATTATTCACTATCATTTCTTTGAGATATTGAATCCATGAACCAACTCTTTTCAACCTCAACAAACCGCACCGAGTACCCGCTGCGATCTCCACAAACTTTAATCAGTGTAGACAAATGCAATATTTGTTAGAAGCTTTTCTTCATCGTTTTTGCCTATATGTATACTTCACCTATACACCATAGATTGAGGGTAAACTTCGGATCCGTGTATTCCGACCCGACCTGCAACATCCCTGATGACAGTATACTGCAGAAGAGTAGCGCAGAACTATAAACCAAGCCTGGGTGCTACATTCCGTTATCGAAACTTCATCTGTTTCTTTCGACAGACGACAGACTTTCCAGCCAGCTGTTTAAGTACTGGACATTGGCAGGGCTAGTGCTACGATCCTACTGACTCTAAAAGTCCCAAAATTCGAGCATACGACGATTGGCTTATTAGACCAGCATCGAACCTCGAGGCCAACTGGGAAGCCTTGAACAACTATCACAATCTAAACCAACTGTCAGTGAATCTTCTGCATTGATCACAAGATTTTGAACTCTAAACAGTCTAAGCTATCGATCACAGTGTTACATCTTACCCAGTAGCGAGAAAAAAGATTACGCATGTTGTTTGTATTGAGAATGAACAAGATCTGACATGAGGTTTATCATAATCTGTACAGATCGCGATACAGTATTTGTCGCTTACAAGTAGTGATGTCAATGAATCTGAAGCTCCGTCAGATCTTTTACCTATGCTTATCTGCCTATGTTGTGATATGTTGATTTAGGTAATGCATCATTTGACAAAGTCTTAATGAACGTTGAGGTATTACAAAAGCCTTCTCAATAAACCATAAGCCGGGTGTCCATGCAAAGACAGCACGTAGCCTTACTAAACAATGAAATGAATGTAACAAAATGCTGTATACTTATATAAACATCAATGGCACCAGAGATCTCTCATGCCTCTGTAGTCTCTCGTTTACTCCTCTCCACAAGCTTTCCAATTCCTTGGACACCGTGTACTCTCTGTTAGAGCTCGCTCCACCTGGTCTAACCATCTTGCTCGGTGCACTCCTTGTCGTCTTGTTCCTATCGGACATAAAATGAACGCCATCTTTGCAGGTTAGTATCAGTCCAGTTTTAGCCACCTTTTCGCCTCCACATTCCGTTCTTCTGTATGCCGTCGAAGATCGTTCTTAGCATTCGTCTTTCGAAAACTCGAAGCACTCGCAGGTCATCCTCGAGCATTGTCCACGTTTAATGCTCGTAGAGAACAAGCGGTCTAATGAGCATATTTTACAGAGTGCGATATAGGTTTTCCGTCAGATCATACCCTTCCTTTTCTTATTTCGTCTCGAAAGCACTTCCAATACGAGTGACAATGCACAGTGTTAGGACGGGCGGCCATAAATGGATTTTTCATGATAATGAAGTCCAGCATCATCAACGAAAATAAGTCTCTTTTAACCAAAACACACGTCAAAGTTGTATGTCTACGATTTCGTTACAATTATTTCAATTTGGATGATTTAATACGTCTCGAAAGCACTTCCAATACGAGTGACAATGCACAGTGTTAGGACGGGCGGCCGTAAATGGATTTTTCATGATAATGAAGTCCAGCATCATCAACGAAAATAAGTCTCTTTTAACCAAAACACACGTCAAAGTATGTCTACGATTTCGTTACAATTATTTCAATTTGGATGATTTAATACTTTGAACTTAGGAGCACTGTTACTAGACACTTTTTATTGTCATTCTCTAAATAAGCTAACGCTATGTATTTCTTTGTTTTGACTTAAAGGTAGTTCCAAAATATTTATTGTACTTATTTTTGATCAGTTTTGTATGTTTTTACTGGTACTGACTTTTTCGCGGTCAAACGTAAACTCTTTTTTTTTATTAAAGCAGAGGAGCGTTTGGTGCGAAAAATGTTAGACTGACTACTGGGCAAGTGTTCGATCTGCGGCTAAAAATATATTGGGTTTAGTTCGTGGCACTGGGACTCCAACCCCAGAATTTCTCGATTAGTGCTCGAGTGCTTTAAGCATTTAAACTATACCACACCAATGTACTATCTGAGACTAATTATTGCATGGGTGTGGTATAGTTTAAATGCGTAAAGCACTCGAGCACTAATCGAGAAATTCTGGGTTGGAGTCACAGTGCCGCGAACTAAACCCGAAATATATTTTTAGCCGCAGATCGAAAACTTGAATTGAAACTTGAATTGAAATTGAATTGCAATTGAAATGAGTACGTGATAAATCACCAAATGATTATAATAAACAATTTATTAATAGATAGAAGAAGATAATAGATAATTCTGAGTATTCATCTACCATCATTCGAGCAGTTTATAGCTTATTCCTTAAATTTTACCGTATTGATTGCGTTCCCAGAGGACGAAGGCTACAAAATAGTTCTGCAACGTTCAAGTAATTTCACTTTTAAACCAATTATTTCTAATCTTCGAGCATTTCAAAAATTTGTTCGCTGTATTGCCATCATTAGTTGTCTCAATTCCTCTTCTCAATTATCAACCATGGCGCACTCACTTTGGCTCGACTTTGATTATTTAAGTGTACCGCTTCAGCTAAACAGAATTCGAAAAAGTTATGCAGAGGGCATTTATAGAGCTAGTTATCATCTACAATTTTTCTTCACAAAACTTTGTTGTATCTTTTGGATTTACGATGCTATACGGCTCCTATCCCGTTGGTAACCAGTGAACGTATATTTGGTTAGCAACACAGTAGCGGCATTGTAGCACCTTAAATACAAAAGGTGCAGTAAAACTTTGGACAGCAATACTGTACACAATAACTAGCTCTAGAAATACCTCATACATTACTTTATCAAATTCTGCTTGACAGAGGCTTTGATCTTTCTTAAAACTGATAATTCGACGACGCATGACACCTTTTTGCGAGTGTCCGTCTTTCCTATACCAAGTGTCCGTCTTTCCCGCCTATTCGCAGAAACTCTGATTTATACATAATGTTTATAATATTAGAAAAAGCATACATTTTGGAAGAAATTTTTTAGCACACGTTTTAACTTTATTAGACAGAGACCTAAAGGTTCAGTTTGCATGAAAATTGCGATCAATATAGTTATATTTGCGTAGATATTGAGTCTTTGCCTTAAGGTGTCCGTCTTTACCGCCCTTCCCCTATGTGTATCAGCGTAAGTGAAAAGGACAAAACGAACGAAAAGCTAATGTCTACCTTCTTTTTCGTTTTCGGGGGTTGCTTGCCACAAGAGTAAAGAGTGGCACAAATGGTTTCGAAGTAAGGAAAATAGAGGACACTGGTACAAAAAGGTATGTAATACTCTGCCTGCGAAGTGGTGGGTTGAAATATACATTTTTTTTTTTCATTTTGTACGGGAGCTTAGCCTCTTCGATCGTCAGGGATGATTTCTCCTCAGAACAAAAAAAGAGAAGAGAAAAATTCAAACTGTGCTCAGTCTTCAACGCGATTTATTCTTCTCCGTTTCTTTTTGATTTTTCTCTTTTCTTGCTGAATGCAGTTGTATCAGCAACCGCACATTGTGCTACTCATTGAGGAGCAACTGAATGTTAATACACTTTGAATACGTTGATGCGATGCACTGAGGTATGACAACTACGGGTAGTTTTAACATGGGTAGTGCGTTGAGAAAAAACGACGATTGTAAATAGCGGTCATTGCCATCAGAAAAATATTATTGCAAATTGCATCAAAAACGCGAAATGCAAGTATCTTGTAAACAGTTTGCAAGTAGAATTCCAGCAGTGACCTGTCAAATATTTATGTCAGCTTGTTGCGAGTGTCAATCGCAATAAATTGCCATGTATAATTGAAAGCTCCCTGCAAGGATTTTACTTGCACGCTCTCTGCAAGTTTTTTGCATTTCGCGTTTTTGATGCAATTTGCAATAATCCGTTAATGCAGTTGAATCATGATTCTTACATTGAGTATATTCAGTTGAGTTTGGCTGCCTGTGGACGCAACTGCATCTCTTTGGTCAGGCATGTCACAACGGTAACAGTGCGAAAAATGTTATTTAGATATGGCAACATTGAAATTCCCATGCATTTGCTTCTTGATGCGCACCTACAGGAAAGTTTCATTATAAACAAAGGTAATTCTCCGCTTAGATTCAAAATTTAATGACTTTTGATTGCCTTGACGCATCTGAGTCCATAGTCTCTGCGCCGCAACGGTTGTTTCATTTTCATGCTTACTGCTGTAGCTAACGAGAATCGAAAGTTTCTCATTTGAAGAGCGCAATAAGAAGTTTTTCTGCGCGTCAGTTTTTTCTTTATGTTTAGTCTGCTTCTCCTTGTGTGGATTTATTTCTCATTTCTGACAGCAGTTCTGCTCATTGTGTTGAAAAAAAAGTTGCACTTTTTGCACAATTAGTGACGAAATAACAAGCCTGTTGACCGTAATTGCTTGTAAAACCCCGGACTCGGGACGCACTGCAATGGTCTCCAATTTCTCGACTGTCCCACACTTTCCACGTCATGCTCCACTTGGTTTAACCATCGAGCACATTGCGGACCTCTGCATCTGGTACCAACCGGATTCGAGGGGAAATCCATTTTTGCGGGGTTGTTGTCCGGCATTCTCACAAAATGTCCCGCCCATTGTACCCTTCCAGCTTTAGCAACTTTATGGATTTTTTTTTTGTCGGAAGGTTTGACCACTGCGACCATTATTTTGATCTATCGTGGTAAACCTTATGGATACCAGGTTCGCCGAAGAGCTGCGCCAGGTTCATCGTTCTCCTCCATTACACCTGTTGGAATACTCCAACCAGTACTAAACGTCGACTCGCTGTGAGCCAACGGTGAGTTACTGCTAACCCAAGCGCATCAGTTTGCGCGCAATTGCTGTCGACAATTAAGCCTTTATTTGCTCTGCTAATGTAGACTGTGGACGAACACTCGTGTGTTATCTATTCCGAAGAAACATATCCATAGGCAGCGGCATAGACTCCTCCACACCTCTCTGCGCTGTACTGTAGGCACTCGACATAATGGTCCTTCGAGCCGGTTCCGCGTCGAACTCCGCGGACCGAAAGCATCATGCCAGCGCAGCCGGAACCGTCGAACTCCGGGGACCGGCTGCATTTGTTTGGAGTAACCGCTGCTGCTGAAAAACGGGTAACACACACAGCGAATAGTACGGGTCGTTGTTCCAACCGAGACTTCAATCCCAACGACCCAAAGCGCCTTGGAGCAAGCAGTGTTTAATCTCATGGATCAACTTCCCGCCAAAGCTGGGGAACAGACGAAGTGCGTAAGCCGTTATACTAACCGGGACTTCAGTCCCAACGGCTTCAAGTGCGTGAGAGTAGTCTGCGTGTAAATGGAATAAATTCTCGTCTGAGCCGTGAAAGTGACGAATCGTGCGAAGCGCTGTACCAACGGGTAAATCATCACCATACTCGATAGTGGATTTACTCGTCCATTAATCTCGGCAGTGGATGTACCCATCCACCGTTCTCATCATCGCGTTGTTATCGACCTGTGTGCCGGCTACGTTCGACGACCACCGCAATTAGACGAGAAGCGTCATCAGCTGCCATTCTACGACCTGTGTGTGCGCAGCAACCACGCGCGCAACAGCAAGTTCGCCCATATGATAAGATGTACTCAGCTTATCACCGGTGGGTGAACGGCTCTAAAGTTAGTTCGAGACTGGTCGGACGTCACGCAATTACGAAAGTAAATCAACATTTGCAGGACGGATCGCGCACTGAAATCGTAAAACTAGTGACTAAAAATGGCGGAAGTGGATGCACTCATCCACCATTCTCAACGATTGTATTGTTAACGAGCTGTGTGCACTCCGCAGCTACGCGCACAATAGCTTGTTCACCGATACGTAAGATGTACTAAGCGTACCCTCGGTGGATAAACGACTCACAATCAGTGAGGCTAAACTAGTCACGATAAGTATAAATCAAGCGACTACCGTACGTGCTAGTATTGATCTCAATTCTATATCGTTTTCTGGGTGTGTGCCGCATCTACGCACTCAGTAGCAAGCTCATCCACGCGTAAGATGTACTAAGCTTACCAGTGGATGATTGAATCTCCAACAATCAAGTGACTGAGTAAGATGTAGTAAGCTTACCATCAGTCCGATCGTTGCTCTACGTGAAATGAGAAGATTTGCGCTGTACGTCCTTCGTTACGACTTGGTGAAAGGTCGTTATTCTTGCTATTCACTGCTTGACCATCTCCGTGACAATACAGTGAACAATACATTCAAAACCATTTACTCCGCTCGGCGAATTCATTCCAATTCGTCGAGAGAACAAACGCACGTCGAAATAGAAGCTGACCACGAGTTCTGTTCCGCCCACTTTACTAACCGCGACTTCATACTTGACAATCCAATGTGCTTCAGCAGAGACAAGTGTTTAAGTTGCACGATTCATCATGCTCAACCGCTATATAGGAGAAAGGTTGCAGATGGAAAAGAGTTCACGGTGATCGATTCGCCTATCAGCCCAAACGCTACTTTCCGTACGTGAAGAAATTAAGGCAATAGCAACTGCAGTTTCTTCAAACGTGTGGTTAAATGAAGCAACTCAACGCATCCAGCATTCCGGTGCCTTGTTACAATCAGCACAGTCTTTCAAACAACAAATCTTACGCGGTAGCCATTTCAGTCCTGCTTCAAGCAGTCGATTCTGCACAGCTATTCAACATTTCATCAGCAGCACTTCGTTCAACCTACGAAAGACAATCGTAAACCTTCGTGGAACCTGCTTTCGCCATCTCAACCTGCGCATCGACCAATCAGTAGCTCAACGTTCTGTCTACGAGAACCAGGTGCCAGCCTTCGCGGAACCTGCTTCCGCCATCTCAAACTGCGCATCGAATATCCCATCACAGTTCAACTTTATCATGCGGAGCGCCGAAGCGTCTCCTGTGCCAATTCTTCTCCAGTAAGTCACGCCAAACGTGACAAGCAGGACCCAGCAATAAAGCATGAGGGGCAGCGCGTTTCGTTCAACCGTGGCGACCGAACTGCTGCCCCACCTCCCACTAAAGCTCAGTAGTTTCTTGTATGCAAGGCGGTAAGATGTTAACTCAGCTTACGTTACAGCTCTACACAACAGCCTTTCATCGTTTCGTTCTGCTCGGCTTGAACATTCTATATCCGTACGTCATCGTTTCCGACTTGCACCGCAGCCTGCAGACATCGTACCACGTGGCTTGGTCATCGCTTCGAACTTGTATCCAGAATCGCATTTCATCTCGCATCGCTACACATCTCAACAAGACTTCGATCACGTCGCTTCGTGCAACTAGTATTCTAACCGGAACATCTCTTTCATCGACCTCAGGGGACTCAGCCCAAGCAAATGTTAAACTGCCTTCTGCCTCTGCAAAACCAGCTCTACGATGCCCGGTGGTACTCTAGAAGGAAGATACTTCTGGAAAGCGAGACGCGCGGAGTCGTTCGCGGACTTATTTTATCGACGCCGGCTGCATTGCAGTTGACGGAGTCGAATTCGTGCTCCCGTCCTCGACGCCCTCGGTCCATACTGCAGAAGGGGATAACTTCGAAACCCTACGGCCATAGACTCCTCCACACCTCTCCGCGCTGTACTGAGCCACTCGACAACACCGTTCTCACATACATCGCCAAAGATGGTTCTAAGCACACGACGGTCAAAAACGGCCAATGCTTTCAAGTCCCCGTCGAGTATTGTCCACGTTTGGTGCCTGTTAAAAATAACTATTTGCAAATTCTAGGATAATGGTTTTATTGCTTCTTACTTCAGTGATAGATGTTAAGCGAATGAAATTTTAAGCAAACCTAATAAGTCATGGCTGGCTATAATTTCCTCGATTCTCGCCTGCTTGATTGTTCGAAACATCCTCCGGGGCGGCCAACGTATTGACTTCTAGTAGTATGACCTTCGTAATCTGTCTGACGTAGCTAGATCGACAAGTATGCACTGCAACCGTCCATATTTTTCCATTAGGACCCAGATTGCCAACAGTGCACTCGTAGTATTTCCGGTTGTTCTGAACGTTGATAGCAAACTTTTTTTTGGTCCGAAATCTGCCTTATATTTAAATAATGTGCAGTAGATCGAATGAGCCAATTGAAATCCAAAAATCTCGCTATATCAGGTATGTCCCAAGAATCTTCCAATACTTGATGACAAACTACCATGTGGGCTTCCAAATTTCGATTTGTGTATAGAAAGTCAGGACCTTTAAGCCAGGCTGTCATTTTTGCAAATTTGGAAACTTTCGTTGCCCGATCGGCTACATTTAATTGCGATGGTATCCATCGCCACATTGCTGTAGAGTGTCCGTGTTCATCTTGAATTCTGCGAGTTAATTGACTAGAGACAACACACCATTGTAATTCCAATCTCGGCACGGTTTGCGACTTTAAAGGGGCAACACGGGACTTCGCGAGTACTTGAGAAACATGCACCTATTCCGGAGATCGATGTACCATATAGATCACGCTAGTATATGCATTGTCACTTGCATCAGAAAAAGCATGAAGTTCCATACTGCTAAACGTCTTAAGTCCAGGGAAGTAAAATCTAGGCACGCGAATTTCACGCAGCACTAAAGTTTGTTCGAGCCATTCGGTCCATCTTGTCCAGTTTGTAAGCGCCGCAAATCTTGAAACAATGTTTTTAAATGAACGGTCACAGGACTGAGTACACAAAGTGGATCGAAAATGATCATTATAAATTGTAGCAATTGGCGCTTAGTCGGAACGTCGACACCGGAACAGAATTTTTCTTCTAGCTTAAGAAAATCCAATTTGAAGCCGCCGCGCTCGAATATGGTTATAACTCGTCGAATCAGTTTAATTGCTTCATCTTCGGTATCTGTTGAATCTAAACAATCGTCCACATAATGTTGCTTTTCTATTGCTCGTTCAACACCAGGAAAACGATCTAGTAATTCTTTAGCGTTGAGCTTTTTCACGAACTGTGCAATTGATGGGGATGATGCGGTTATTACATAAACCTCTGGTGAATCAGTGCGGTTCATTCCTCTCCAGAAAAACCTCTGAGAATGTTGATCCTGTAGTCTGATACGTAAGGGAAGTAGTTCTTTGGGACTCAGCTTTCTTGCAAAACCTTTTGAAATATAATCTTTAATTTTTTGACAGTATTGTTCCGCAAAATCTGAGTCAGCATCCATCTTTTTTTCAATGAAGTCGAGGCGACTGAGAGCCTGTGGTTTACTATCAGGAAATACGAAATTGTTGTATCTGTAGATTTGTCCAATCTCGAAACGGTCACCACAACTAGTAAGTGTTTGTTTCATGATGTTCAAGGTTCTCCCATTTTCATCGGACATTTCAGTATCATGTTGTACCAGGTCAAAACTCTCCAATTTATACATCTTCTTGGTAAGATCCGTTAATTCCAAATCGTCTTCTTAATTGCATAAGGAAATGTGAAATTGATCAGCAACGTTCATTGTAGCAGGTTCGATTTCTCCATGAATTGTCCACCCAAGGCGACAGCGTGTCAGTTGCAGACCCTTCGTAGAATACTGCACAGTTTTCAATGGAACAATAAGGCCAGCATTATTTGATCCGATGAGCATTCTAGGCACGGCATTTTGCATGGTAGCCAATTTCTGTGCATTCAAAGATGGATACAATTTCTTGATGCGTTCGATGTTGAAATTTATTCGTGGCAGATTCATATTTTTATTGTTCTAACGTTTTCCAACTCGTACCAGTTCGCTTGCTTACTGGGACCAGCGATATGAAATGAAACCAATTTGGATTCATTGTCATTGTGTGAGATTCCATTCGTCCAGCGATATGTAATGGGTTTGATGGGTATATTGCGGTTCTTTTGCTCCGCAAGCGATGCATCGATCATAGACAGTAACGATCCTTAATCGAAAAGAGCATAAATATCGCAAACTTTACTCTGGCTACGACTCTGAGCTTAACCCTTCTCACCCTGAGTAGCGTACTCATACTTCTCGCGTTTACATGGCACAAATCTTCTGGCGCAAGTTTTCGTCCCCAATTCCTTTCTGGTTTATTGATTGCTTCATCGGCATGCACCAATTCGTGATGATTCTTATGACAAGCCGAACATGTTATGTCAGACCGGCAGTTTTGTCGAGAATGGTCGGACTTCAGGCACACGTAGCATGCATTACAGGAACGCGTGACGGAGCGACGTTGAGTCCCCGGCATCCTTTGAAACGAATCACACTTTGCCAGACTTGAATGGTCTTCCGAGTTACACAAGGGACACTTTTCTTTGTGGTCATCAGCCTTGGTATGGATATTAAAAACAGGTCTTGATTTTGGAAAAGATCCTAATTGCTGCTCTTTGCGATCTTTTCTGCCGAATACTATAGGATTCATACTTGCCAACTGGTTTTCCATTTCTTTTTCCAACCACCGAGAAAATGCTTCAAAATCGACAACTTTTTCTTCTTAGTCGATGAAATCGAAGAAGAAGTACTGCGCTCGTCATTAGAACAAGACAGAATTTTAGCTGAACAAAAGTTGGAAGCTCTGAAAATTCGAAAAGATCTGGAACTGAAAAAGGAGCAGAAGACTACTGAATACCTGAAAAGAAAGCGAGAACGTGCGTTGCAGATTAGTGTACATTTGGTACGGGGGTGAAGCTTACCAGATTTTAGGATCTTGTGGAGTCCGTAGTAAGCACGACTTCCGGTAAGAATACGCCTGCGTATTTCTCTGCTGCAGTTGCTGCAGAGGTATAGAAATTCGTCCATCACTCGAAGTCGTCCCTGCCGACTACCACACTATTGCCTATGCGAGGTCGATCGCGCTTAGTTCCTCCTGTTAACAGATACTTGGTTTTCAACATATTCACCACTAATCCAACCTTTACTGTTCCACGTTTATGTTTGGTATACTGCTCAACAACCACGTGGAACGTCCTTCCGACAATGTCCACGTCGTCAGCGAAACTTAAATTGGCTAGATTTGTTGAAGTTCATGACCCGCACCCGATAAAACCCGCACGTTTCATCACACCTTCTAGCGCGATGTTGAACAGGAGACAGGAAATACCATCGCCTTTTCGAAGTCCCCTGCATGTGTCAAACGGGCTTGATAACGTGCCTGAAATTCTCACACAGCACAGAACACCATCCATCGTGGCCTTAATCAGTCTTGTCAGCTTCCCGGGAAAGCCGTTTTTGTCCAAAAAATTTAATACCTCTTCACGGTCGATAGTGTCGTAGGCAGCCTTGAAATCTATGAATAACTTAGGAACTCGTATTCTCGACACTTCTGGAGGATCTGTCGTAGCACAAAGATTTGATCCGTTGTCGATTGCCCGTCTACAAAACCGGCCTGATAACTTCTCAGGAATCTACTTGCTAGCGGCGAAAGATGATCTGGGAAAGCACTTTATAGGCGGCATTGAGAACGGTGATAGCTCGATGGTTCTTTCATTCCAACTTGTCGCCCTTCTTGTATGTGGGGCATATTACTCCCTCCTTCCACTCCTCCGGTAGCTGTTCTGTTTCCCATATCCGAAGCCTTTGCGGGATACGTTCAGTTTCTTGTAGAATTTACGCGTTTCCTGAGAGCGGTACAGCTGTTCCATGTCCTCGCACTCCATTTCTTCCAGGCGGCGCTTCTTATCCCGGAAATAGTGGGTTTGCTGTCTTTGTTTCTGTCTATATCGTTCCACGTTTTTGACAGGTTCCCTGCTGCAGCATTGATACCCGCGCTGCATTCTTCTTATCTAGCGTCCTCTGGCATTCCTCGTCGAACCAGTCGTTATGTTGATTTCTTTCAGCGAACTCAATGGCGCCTTCCGCTTCGCCGTTGATGGCTGCTTTAACGCTATCCCAGCAGTCCTCGAGAGGGGTTTCGTTCAGCTCTCCCTCACCCGGCAGTGCAGCCTCAGTAGCGACCTCAGATAACATGAGTCGTTCCAGATTGTCAGATTGTACCGCGGCGACCGAATGTTGGTAACAACGGAAAGTCTTTGGCGCATTTTAATCATCAAAAGGTAGAGGTCAGAATCGATGTTTGCGCCAGATAGGTTCTAACGTCGATGATATCCGAGAAGTGCCTTCCATCAATCGAAACGTGGTGGATTTGCGTGTCCGTCTGTTGTGGTGATCTCCAGGTGTACCGATATGGAAGGCTGTGCCTGAAGAAGGTACTTCGTATGGCCATATTTCTGAAGGCGGCGAAATCAATGAGTCGATAGTTTCGTTTGTAAGCGGGTGCGCGCTAAACTTTCCAAGAACCGGTCTGAATTCCTCCTCCTGGTCATCCTGAGCGTTAAAGTCTCCGATGACGATTTTGACGTCATGTTTTGGGCAGTTGTATTCACGGTCAAGCTGCGCGTGAAAGCGTCCTTATGGTTCTCGTCACTTCCTTGGTGTGGGCTATGCACGTTGATAATGCTAATGTTGAAAAAACGGCCTCTAATCTTTAACTCGCACATACGGCTGTCGATTGGCCACCACCCAATCACGCGTTTTTGCATGTCGCCCATCATGATAAAAGCTGTACCCAGCTCGTCTATGCCAATTGTTCCGGTGTTAGCGTCCCACACTGACACGAGACGATGTTCCACTCTTCCCTGTCAGCATACGACCTTAGTTTCCACCGGGGTTGATTATCCGATCGTCGCTCAAGTTGCTGGTACCACGAGGAGGTAGGGATAGGAGTTGCTGGATAAGAGGCTTAATATAAGAACCATTATGCGGTATTTCACGTGTATTTGCTTATAACTTGACGTTACAAACATTTCTACAAAGATTCCATCGCTGGTGATGTATATGCTATTTCAACTTACAAATGTTTTATTTGTGTTTCGACTGTGCTTATCTATTCTGCGGTATGTATTATTTTATTTCATGTTCACCACTAGGGGGTTATGAATCTTATTGATAAATAATAAGTAACTTTTTTCTACAATCTCAACGTGACTTTCAGAATCATCATTTCTAAAATCAAGAAAAAACTCGGGCACTAGAGGGTTAAGAGAGCCGAAATATTTCGCAGTAAAATTCAGGTGTAATTATATATATACCGCAAAACGCAGTTCCATACCATGTTCTGAATTGAAAAAAATGCGCTTTTGCAAGAATATAGTTCGGCAAGCAATTGGTCAATGCGGTGTGAAATCATCATCTTATTCATTCCCAAGAATATGAATGCCGAAATCTAGCAGAAAATTATCTTCAAAAACGTGTACTTCCACCTATCCATCCGTAAGCACAAATGTCTGACGCTGGTTCGGCCTGACTTGGTGTCATGCCACAGTTTGCAGTTCACGCAACCGCTGAAGAGAATTGTAAATAAGCAATCAAAATGCGCGCACTAAAATTTAATGAAACCGTCTACTAATCTATTACCCACAATAATTGAAATATGTTTTATATTTCGCATTGAATGCTCATCACCACTGTAAGGCAGCAGAATGATTTAAGTCTTTTTATAGGGTGGCTGACGTCATAGCTACACACGAACCGCACATTTCATTTCGAGTTTTTAAAAATTTCAGCAACTACTCAATTTGTTGGCACGAGATGAATTCTACACTTCTTGTCTGTACATATATGGATACCTATTTAAACAGATAAAGTATTTCGGAACATACATTTTTAATGAAACAATTAAATCCATGGCGAATGAAATCCAGCTGGAGTTCGTCATACGAAAATTTCAATTTCATTTTATAATATGCAAGATTTTTTGGGTCTATCATAGATAGGGAGTAATGGCTTACAAAAACGGTTGTATGTATTCGTTGAGCCGTGTGCGCGAGCTATCCAACTTCCACAAAAAAGTGGAAGTAGTTTGTATGCCAGCTTAAAACTTCCTGTGCCTTCTGTGACTGATTAGCAGATTTTCTTCGTCATATTCAAATCAAAACAGGTAGAAAAATCAAGAAAATTTTATTTAAAAAAAAGGGAGTTTGTTACATTAACTTTACCAATAACGAAGAGACAATTGGTAAACATTATGGCTCGGTAAAAGCTTAAATGTAATTGATATCGAACTTGGTTCTAATCTTCTAATGCTGCTTTTTCGTTTCTATTACGAGAACGTAGACGAAGACACGCCACAGACGCATACATCCAGCACACTACATTCAATAATAGTGTTTATTAAATCGTATAGCAAAAAATTTAGATATATATAATATATTTTCTACCCTTAGTCGGAGACGAGAGAACGCTTTCTTTGCCCATAGATCAAAAAAGGCATCAACAAAACGATCGAACATCTTTGTTTGCCAAAAAATGTTAGTCAGCAACACAGCTTTGAATACTGTAAAGCTGTACAATACCTGGTTGAACGATTTCACGTGTATGACGTAATGTTTGCTCCCTCCCATTCATCCGCTAACTTTGGCGTTTAGCTTGATTTCTTGTCGCCAGTTTGTTTATGGCTTTTGCGGCGCTACTCTCGTTTTTCTCGGCACCCACACCGCAGAGATATCACCAAGCGAACAGCGAGTAGTAGAGTACATTTCGGGTTATGGCCTGGAAGAAGGTTCGAAGCCCGCATTGATTCCACACAAACGTTTCTTCAACCATCGTCACACGCGGGGAATGCAACTGGCCTTTAACTGGTGGAGGGGAATAGAAAAGTTACGGTACTTGTCGTTTTGCACTTCCGATGCAGCGCTCACCGCCTCCGAGAGTGAGGCAGTCCATTAGCTGAAATTGTGTGGTTTTAGATTGCCAACGTTCCACATTTTATCAACACCATTTTAGCCATCCATCGGTTTTCCTTATTCACTTGCTTTTGCATTGCATTCGTTTATATTTTATTCAACTTCTAGATGTTCCCAAAATTTTATCGCACCATGAATTCAAATGGGAGTTATTTTATTTGGTTCCTATAAGCAATTAGTTGCTAACTTTTAGTGAATCCTGAAACTTCTAGTGTTGATCTTATGTTAATGATATATAAATACATATTTTCCCAAACTAACAACAGTCCTCCAAATTAATTTGTTTACTGCGTTCTCAGTTTCTCAAGCATTACTTTTTTTAAATGGATAGGATAATTACTATGGAAAACCAATGAATCGAAATTCAAACAGCTTTTGAAAGGTGGCTATTAATCTAAATTTGCTTCCATTTTTATGTACTCCTTTTTTTTGTTTTTGGAGAAGAATAAATGCTTAATGCGGAAAATGTAAATTCAGGCAAACTCTTGATGTTAGGGACCGTGCAATAATTACGTAAGGCCTTTTTCCTCATTTTTGAACCCCCCCTCCCCCCTATATAAGATTTTGGCCAATCCCCCCTCCCCCCGTACAAATTCTTAGTAAGATTTTTTGAAACATCAAAATTTAAGTTTTATTTAAAAAGATAGACATTAAAAGAATATTGAAACAGTCAACAAAGTTCAAACAAGTTCATAAAAACCAAAAACAAATAATATCAATATCTATTGTAAATCCCTTAATCCCCTCACGAACAGAACGTATTTCAGCATTGAGGTTGTCAATAAATGTTGGTGTATGCTCAGAAACTCACTAGCGTTCACCTAATTCGCATTGATCCAATCTAAATCGTCTGAAAACGTGTCCTCGTCAAATAGTATACAAAGAACTACTTTGCCTCTTCTAGATGACACGCGACATGGTCTTATGTTGGAATTGGCACTGCGTTGCGTCTAATGTACATATCTGTAATGACCGCGGTTTCCTTTGAAGCAAAATACTGACCCCACTCTGGCCACATACGGCAGGCAAGATATTTGGGAACAGAAGAACAATATATCCCAAGAAACATTTTTGTTGTATAGTAGCTTATCAAGCACTTGTTCCATTGGTACAAGCACATTGGTACTTTTAAGCAAGTTGGAGAAACTTGGGTGTACCACAAGATTGTGCAGATGGTTGGAAACTTACCTTGCGGATAGGCAACTCTTCGTACAACTTGGCAACTGCCGGCCTGCCGCGTTTACAAATGGTTCTGGTGTGCCACAGGGTAGCAATTTGGGACCATTGCTATTCTGTATCTACATAAATGATGCAGTGTTACTACTCAATGAAGATGGAAGGCTTTTCTTCGCTGATGATCTGAAAATCTATCTTGAAGTCAGAAAAATCGAGGACTGCAGAATGTTGCAGAAGCTTCTGGACTTGTTAAGTGACTGGTGCGTAAGGAATCAATTGTTACTGAGTGTGGAGAAATGTTGCGTCATCAGTTTCCATCGCACTAGAAGCCTCTATTGCGCTTCGATTACGAAATTTCCGGATCAAAATTGAATAGGGTAGAACAGGTGAAGGACCTTGGAGTATTACTTGACGAGAAACTCACCATGAAGTCCCACATTTCTGCCATCGTTGACAAGTCCATATTGGGTTCATATTTAAGATTGCTGGTTAATTCAATGACCCGATCTGCTTCAAAGCTCTCTATTGCTCTATTGTACGGTCAACGCTGGAATTTGCGAGCATCGTTTGGAACCCGCACGAGTTTATCTGGTCCGCCAGACTGGAAAACGTACAGCGAAAATTTGTTCGACATGCACTTCGTCACCTTCCGTGGAGGGATCAGCAAAACTTAACACCGTACGAAGACCGCTGTCGTCTGTAAGGTTTAAGCACGCTAAGTCGACGTAGAGAGGTTTCGCAGTCGTTGTTTGGCTGCAAGCTTTTAACTGGCGAATATGATGCACCGGACATCCTATCGCAAATCGGACTCTACGCACCTTCAAGAGTCTTACGACCCAGAATGATTCTACAGGAAGACTCCTATTCTACGCAATATGCTGCCAACTCTCCCATCGCTTCCATGACCAGACAATTCAACTGCTTTGCTGACCTTTTTATTTTGACGAACCATCACGCATTTACTGCTAACGAATTCGTGCACTTGACAATGTAAATACTAACAATTAAGTAACTTTTAAGTATTCATTTAGACCGAAATTGTCCTATGAATTATACGAATAAATTATGAATTATAAATAATAGCATAAACCGATGACATCAGAGACTCTGGAACAAGTAGGCCAACTGCTGTTTCCTTGAGTGGACAAGGCTAAAATACTCAGCAGCTTACTATGCATTTCCTTGCAGCATGAAAGATTTCGACACTTCACAACTTACCTCATCAATTTAAAAATTTTTGTAACAAATAACAACTTATGTTGCTATTAAAAATGTGACTTTTTCAGAATTTTTTCGTGTGTGAAAATCTTACGTAAGAAATGATTAAGCCCCCCTCCCCCCCCAAATAAGATTTTGTAAGATTTCGCGGAACCCCCCCTCCCCCCATAATGCCTTACGTAATTAGTGCACGGCCCCTTAGGCCAAAAATATAGACGTAGCGAAGGTGAGAGTCGAACTCACAGCTCTCAATCTCTAGTCGAGTGTGTTGTTTAACCAATTACACCACTCGCCGTCTATTCTCTGTGGTCTAATATCAAGATTTTGTTGACGCATGCCTGATTCTATCATTCATTCGCACATTTATCCAGCGCGAATATATTTTTTTCGTTGACTGTATTTGTTGCAACCGCACAGATTGATAGACATATAGCTATTCGGTTTGTGCTTAGCAACGAACGATTCGGCGATCAAAATTGGTAATACAGTCTTTTTTGTTTTTATTTTTCTTTGGAAAGGTTTTCGCACAGAAGTGAATAACAGCAATATAAACAGAACGCTCGCTGCCTATCGCACAGCAGCTTACACATGCTTTCGTGTGCATTCGTATGCGATCGTGTGTTTTCGTGGAAAAAAGTGACTAGCCACCGCCAGATTCGCTAGTATCTGTAGAAAGTAGCATGTACGTGTTTGCATTTCTACTTCCACTTCTGTTCTGTGATTTGATGCTAAATTGAAATTAATTTATCCTAGTACCTAGGTTAAAATCGATTTAAATTATTGTAAATTTTAAAGATAATACACGATTTCTTATAACTTTCAAATTACACGTCCAATAAAAAAACAATTCAATAGTGATATATATTAGTGATCTACATTAGGGTATATTACTTTTCAAATTAGATAAATAACGCTTCAATCGGTTTGACCATCTCTGAGAAACAAGCGATAATTACTACCAAGTCAAACCAGGTCTTTTAAACATAACTTTTAAAATGCTTTTTTCTTTTCTTTACAACTTCTTTGAAAACTTTATAATAGCAAGAGCTTTCATTTGGTAAGATCTATGTTATCGGTTGTCTCGTCTAACTGGGAAGACTACAGAGCTTCTCTCGCCAAATACAACGCTGAGCTACGCAAAGCCAAAAGGAAATCAAGAGTTAAATTTTGCGAAAGTATACAAACTCTGCCAGAAGCTACGCGTCTGCAGAAAGCGATGTTCAAGGCCCACTGTTATAGTCTAGGGCAATTACAAAAAGGGGATGGGAGTCTCACTGTTACCACCAGGGAAACTCTTGAAGTTCTAATGAACACGCACTTCCCTGGCTCGACAATGACCACTGGACAAGGTCCAGCGCCTCTATGGTTCAAAGGTACAAGTACCAGCGAATCACATGCCCTGGCGGGTGTTGTGGGTTCGAATCCGGTTATAATCTCAGATTACAGCTTGGTTCGACTCATGCACCTTCCAGCATTGGACAAAAGGTAGGAGTCAAAATGACTACTTGTCAAGCATAGCTACCAATACCACCCCCCTTCCTTTCCGCTCTTTCCACCTTCACCAAAAAAAATTTCATTTCTTTCCCTACCGTCCCTTCATCAATTGTAGAACCATCGTTTCAAAAAATATTAATTGTTTTTATATTATTTTGCTTTTCGCTCCAGCTCGGGTAACTATATCTGCAATGTGTTTAAAATGAGCAATGAGTGTTTAAAAGACTCTCCGTTACATGTAAATCAACATGCATACCAACACGATAAATCTACGAAAGCCGCACTGCAATGCTTAGTAACGTTAATTGAGAAATCGCTCAAATATCAAGAGACGGCACTTTGTGCTTTTCTTGATATAGAAGGCGCTTTCGATAACACGTCCTTCGCTTCAATTAATACGGCTCTCTGTCAAAAGGAAATCGACCACACTATAATGAGCTGGATTAAAACAATGCTATCGAGCAGAGAAATTATAGCATCATTAAGAGATACGTCGGTCACGCATCTAATGTTATGGTGCTTACAAGAGGGACTTAATGTGAACCCCACCAAAACAGTCGTTATACCATTCACTAGGCGAAGGAAACATATCGTTCCTCCCCTACACTGAATGGTGTTAGACTGAGCTTCAGTAATAAAGTCAAACACCTCGGAATAATGCTCAATAAAAAAACTGAACTGGGCTGCACAGTGGTAAATAAAAAATTTTATCAAAAAATAACACATTTTTCAACTGATTTTTCTGAGATTCCTTTGGAGATCTGATGGAAATATTTTTTTTATAGATAAAATATAGTACTTTCACTTTATGGTTGTCTGGTTTGAGCGAAGCGGCCCGAAATTGAAAAAAATTTTGTTTTGTAAATTCGATTTTTTTTTTCATTTAATTTATAACTTATTAAATACTTATTAAATAAACTTATTAATATACTGTGGACTAGTCACCTAGATTATGCTGTTAATAAAGCAACTTCGGTTATCTGGGCATGCAGCTCACTGTTTGGCAAAACCTGGGGATTGAAATCTCAACTAGCCTTTTGGTCATACTACTATTGCACGGCCTAGGACAACCTATGCTGCAGTCGTATGGTGGCCAAAGGTAAATGAAGTGACAGCCTAAGCCAAACTAAACAAAATTCAGGGGCTGGCTTGTCTTTTAGCTACCAGTGCCATGCGTACAACACCTACTGCAGCCATGGAGGCAATGCTATGCTTACTGCTTTTGCATTTTCATGTGAAGAAGGAAGCAGAGGTCGGCACACTACGGTTGCAAAGGAGTAAAACTATACTCGAAGGTGACCAAATCGATCATCTTCGCATACTTCGGGAGTTCAATCTGACACCCTTAGGAACTTCAGTCTCCGACTGCATGGAAGTCGGGCCCAATATGGACGTTCCATATGAGGTGATTGAAACAGGTCGCTCAATGTGGAATAATGGGGCGCCCGATCTTCCATCTGGTTTCATCCGCTTTTTTACAGATGGTTCAAAAATAAGAGTCTGCGCAGGCTCCGGAGTCTACGGACCCAACATCAGGGATATCTCATTAGGAAAGTGGCCCACCGTTTTTCAAGCAGAAGTATATGCAATATACATCTGTGCAACAATATGCTTGAAACGAAAGTACAGGCATGCGAAAATCGGTATCTTCACGGACAGCCGAGCAGCACTACTGGCACTCAAGTCCACCAAATGCGTGTCCAAATTAGTTTAGGAATGCAGCACAGCATTGAGCGAGCTCACCCGCCAAAACAAAGTTTTATTACTTTGGGTGACCGGTCACTGCAGAATTGAGGGCAATGAGTTTGTTGAGCACCTAGCAAGTCAAGGATCGACTCAGCAATTTATTGGTCCTGAACCATTTCTGGGCACCTTCACATTCGCCGTGAAAGGCGAATTGATGACATGGGAAAAGCTAGAAATAGTATCCCGTTAGAATCAAACACAGGGTTGTACACAAGCTAAACAGTTTATCTAGCAAAAATCCTGCAGTAGCCAAAAAAAAACTACTCAAATTAAACCGTAGTGAACTACGCACAATCACGGGACTCCTAATCGTACACAGCCCCGCTCTTTATCATTTAAAAAATATCGGCAAAGTATCATCCGACACCTGCCGCTTTTGTAACTCTGAACCTGAAAGTTCAGCGCATCGGCTCTGCAATTGCGGGGCTACTGCATTATCAAGACACAACTTCTTCGGAAGTCTCCTTCTTACTCCATATCAAGTATGGAGCCCAAAACGGTCATTGGTTTTATTAACCATGTAGTCTAAAAATAAAAAATAAGAAAACTTATTCAATTTAATTCTACTATGCGTATTTTATTCACGACAGATACGTATTTCGCCTACGACTTGCAGGCTTCCTCAGTGTCGAAAACAGACACTGAGGAAGCCTGCAAGTCGTAGGCGAAATACGTATCTGTCGTGAATAAAATACACATAGTAGAATTAAATTGGATAAGGTTTCTTATTTTTTATTTTTAGGTTTCGTATTCTACTAAGACGCTCCAAAAACTTCAGTTAACCATGTAGTACCGAATTGGGCCGCAGGATTACAATTATCCGGCTTAACTCCATCAATGGGTACAAGCAGTAAGACTGTCGCAGTGGCCTTTTAACCCAATGCCCTTCTGGCATACAAAAAACTCATGTTTTCAACCTGGGGAATCCACGGATCGAACCAAATCTGTGGATGTGTTATGGATCGCAGGTACGGATGCTGTGATTCAAAGGTTCATCACTATCTGCAATCCACAGGGCCGGTGAGAGAAGTGGGTTCGAATCCAGTTATAATTGGCTCCGATTATAGCATGGTTCGATTCGCGGATCCCTCAACTCCGATCACTATAAAATTCAACTTATGAGGCAACTAAGCCTTTCATTTGATACAAATATCAAAATTAGTCCAGCCATCATCAGCCCTATCACATAGTGAAAAAATATAAATACTTAAAGCACGATACATAATGTCATTTCTTTGAAAATGCAATACTCAATAGGGTTGATGCTCCAGTGGTTCTGGCAGTACCAGTAATGGTAAAAACTCGAAATATTTAATTATTTTTACAGATTTTGGTACAAGTTTGATAAGTACCGGTAGTTTGGTACCAGTATCATTTGATAAGTATCAAACTTGTCTCTTAAATGCCTTGGACACTTTACTTTTTGTTCTTACAAAGTATAAAAATTACCTTTTTGCCGACCGGTTTCGGGTAAGTAGTTACCCATCTACGGGACTCGGCCCCGTAGATGGGTAACTACTTACCCGAAACCGGTCGGCAAAAAGGTAATTTTTATACTTTGTAAGAACAAAAAGTAAAGTGTCCAAGGCATTTAAGAGTCATTCTAGTTCTTACGTTAGCACGACTACGTAATTGAAGTGATATCAAACTTGTACCAAAATTTGCAAAAATAATGAAATTTTTTGAGTTTCCACCATTACTGGTGCTACCACATCAACTGGAGCAGCTACCCTAAAACATAAACAAAAATATCTCGAGAACGGCTGCATTTAGGAAGATGTTTGTTATGATCATGTATGGAAATTTCATAAAGATTTTTTTGAGCCGTGTGCAAGATCTACCCAACATTCACAAAAAAGTGAAAATAGTTTGAATCTCAACTCAGCACTTCAAGTATATATTCCGAGTGATCAGCAAATTCGCTTCGTCATACTCAAATCAGGTAGGAAAACCAAGAGGACTTTAAAAAAATAGTGAAATATAGTGGTTTTCTTACAGTAATTTTTCGTCGGTAACGAAGAGGCATTCCATCAACATCAAGAGTAAATAATAGTTTTTGCATCAAGTAATTTGCATCAGAGTTCTACGTTCTAATGCTGTTTTTTTGTCTTTATGTCGGGAAAGTAGACGAAGACCCGTCATAGACGAACCTGACCAGCACCCTACTTAATTATGAAACAATATTAAATTTTTTGCTCATTAAGAAATTCTGTCGCTTAATGCTATCTAACATAAACATACACGAAAATAATGCACCATTTTTTTTAACAGGTCGGCAATTCTCAGCGAAGTTCAAACACAGAGCAGTACCAAACTACCCTCGAATAAGTCAGTGTTAGTGCTGGGCGACAATGCCAGCGGCAAGACGACCCTGATTGCAAAACTGCAAGGCGTGGAGGATCCAAAGAAGGGATCCGGCCTGGAGTATGCGTACATCGACGTGCGGGACGAGTACCGAGACGGTGGGTAGCCGCTTACGTTGGAAATTGTACGCCCCGTTTAATCGTCTTTTTTTTTGTTCGTTCTCCGGATAGATGTGACCCGCCTAGGGGTATGGATACTGGACGGCGATCCCGGCCACAACAACCTGCTCAAGTATGCGCTCAATGAGTCTAACTACGCACACACCCTGGTCATTCTGACGCTGTCGATGACGACACCGTGGAGCTGGGTGGATCAGCTGCAACACTGGATAAAGATACTGGATGATCACATAGCGGGACTGAAAATCGAACCGGGTGAGTTACTTGCGCGTGTGTGTTTTGTTCTCGGTTGTGTTGTCAGCAGATGAAACGCGTTAGCAGATGAATACGCGTTAAATGGCTTTTAAACAATGTATCGGTTTACTTGTTCTACAAGTACAATGCTGGAAATCTAAGTACGGTGAGATGAATGGGGCAATATAACTAATTTTCTATTCCACGTTTGTAGAATTTACTTTTTCAAATTATGTAAAATATGAGAGTTTTATTTGAAAATCTTTAAAAATTGAATATTTTTTCAAAGAAGTGTTTGACATCCGATTTTATTTATAGTAAACGTTAAAATTTGAACGCGCAAAAAAAAGGTCTAACCCTTCTATCGTCAGAAATAAGAAATACAGCTTTTTGCAAAACTTCCACGCTGACCATAGGCCTACCCATGCTTTAATAATGTTTTCAATTCAATAGCAACTGACAGTTTTTCAATCTAATTTACAAATCATGATATCAACATTCTATGGAAAAGCAACATATTAGACAGAACAATAATTATTTAATTATTAAATAACAGTGATGGTGAAAGCCATCTATTCCCATCCACCCCCATTGCTTTCCGTTCCGTCTGGTGTCAACTGAGCGAGTTTAAATTACACGAACGTGTGGATTTCATTTACTGTCGACGTATCTAACCGTGGTGTTTTTGATTTCGTATTTTTGTAGAAGAAAAACAGCAGTGCTGCCAGCGGCTTGTGACAGTATGGCAGAGCTACTGCGACACAATCGACGAACTGGATCCGGGTTCCCCTATCAAACGCACCAATCGTCTCTCTTCGGTGGATGATGACCTGGATGCGCTACCCCTTCCGGAAGGTGTACTAACGACAAATTTGGGCTTAGATGTAGTTGTTGTTGTGACGAAAGTACGTGTTTGTTTGTTTCTGGCTTTCTACTATTTAATATCATGCTACTGCACTTATCTTATTTTAACCGCACGGAGATTTGCAACTGATTACTCGGTTGTAGTTGTGCACTAACAGTACTAATAGTTATCAGATTGTCTAATCTCTCATTTGAGACATTTGAATAAATTTTATTAATATTTTAGACCGACTACATGACCACCCTGGAGAAAGAACTCGACTACCGGGATGAGCATTTCGACTTCATGCAACAGTGGATCCGTCGATTTTGCTTAATCTACGGCGCATCATTGTTCTACACGAGCGTGAAGGAAGACAAGAATTGCGACCTGTTATATAAATACCTAACGCATCGGATCTACGGGTTACCCTTCCGTACACCGGCGCTTATTGTGGAAAAGGATGCCGTGCTAATGTACGGTACGGGCGCAGTTCATTTAAACTTCAACTGACAGTTATTCATTTTTCAGACCCGCTGGTTGGGACAATATGAAAAAGATTAATATATTGTACGAAAATATGCAATCCTGCAAGCCAGATGATTACTACAATGATATTATAGCACAACCGCCTTCAAGAAAGGTAAAACAATAATAAGAAAATATCGCCCTTTGTGTTGAAAAATGTCTATGATTTGCAGACTGTGTCCAACCGCGAAGTGGAGGTTCAGACGGAAGAAGAACAGGCGTTCCTCACACGGCAGCTGCAGCTACTACAGCAGGGACAAACGCCAACGCGAGGCGACTCGCCGATGCGGTCACAGGGTAGTATTGGTAAAACGACGCCACGGACTCCGGGGTCGGCCGGTGCGCAAGGTTCACCCAAAAAGGTACTAACTTTGAGTTTGGTTTTTTCAACTCCCTGAAGCAGTAGTTGAGTTATTTGGGTTTAAGCTTTAATGAAGGAAAAAAATTCCATCTAATCTAATTTTCTGTGGTTAATGGTTCAAAATAATGTACCGTAAGCGCGCCAAATTCTGTACATGGCTCCTAATAACTACATGTAAACGTATTTTGCCAGATGCGTTAATTATGTTTGCGGCTGTGAAATATGGCATACGCAGAATCAGGTGCGCTTACGGTACACAGATAACAAGCAACATAAGTGATATGTTAGATTATAGTCGAACAGATCCGCAAAAGAATTTAAGCTGGCCGACGTGAAGCGAATTGGGTCGTATTTTTTGGAAGTCAACTTCTCTGTTTGCATGCCAAGAAATCGACAATGGCTGCGATGAGTTTTCAGGTAGATTTAAAGCAAAATCTCGCGGATAGATAGGTAGAGTAGCCTATAAACACCATAGAGCTCACTGGTGAAGCTCTGTGTAGGTATACGCAGCCGTTTTTCTTGGATAGACAGCTCAACATATGCCCCGCACTCTGTTAGGTCTACTAAATAGTGCTGTACAGAATTCTGTAATGGACGCTGCAAATATGCTGGCAGGATCTGTTAATTTCCAACGGGTACGGGGTCCATCCCATCCAGCCCCAATATCCCACCTAGAATTGATCGCAGGATCTTACTAATCTAATCTCACACTAATGCAGCCATTTATTGAAGTCAGCCTGGAAAATGACGATTACTTGAATCAATCATTTTTCTTGTCAATGGCCAGGCCAACTGTGCAGCATGTACCGCAGAGAGAGTTGCAAGGAATCAAGTAGAACCAGAAAAAATACCTAATTCCATTAAGTTCCTTGAATTCAAGGGGAAGCAAGAAAGCGTGGACCTCCCGTACCAAACGCTTCCCATATTAGATAATGATTTATTTACAGACGTTGGGGTATCTTTGCTAATAAAGGTTAAGTGATACTTCGGTCCCTCGGGGATGAACTAATGGCATTTAGACCAGAAGCCAGGCTGCAATTGGTCAAGGATATAACGTCTTATTTCGCTCTCTGAAAATAGATTAGTTTGCCAAAAATATTGGTTTAAATCATATAATACTTGAAAATAAAGTCGTGTTGTTGATGGTTGCCTAAAACTACATTTGTAAGGTTAGGAACTGAAAACCGCACGACCCCGCACCTCCTAGCTTGGCTACTCAATTATACAAATTGAAGTATTTCCAGGTATTGCCACGTGGAGGCGCTAGGTAGGGGCTTGGGATGGCTAAGTAGAGCCTTGTTGGGTGCTTTTTCCTAGTTGCCTTCCCCATCTCATACCCAAGAATTGATCGCAGAATCTTACGCTCAAAAATACCAATAGCGGACTGTAGGAGCATGCGAGATTTCGAGATGATGGTACCACTTCTCTGTACGCCTGTTCTTCGAATAGCACCTTCCAATAGAATGTTGAATAACAAATTCGATAGCAACCTTGCTTTAAATCATCTAACATCACAAACGAGTCCGATGTCTCGCCCGCTATTCTGACGCTTGATTTTGAACCATCAAGGGTAGCACGTATCAGCCTAATCAGTTTTGTTGGAAAACCATGTTCGAGCATAAACCGCCACAGCTCATTTCGTTTAAGCTAAGCTAAGTAAGCTTTATTCACGGACTTTTTGGACGAAATCCACAGCCTGAATATTTAGTCCGCCACTGATCATTTTTCAACAAATCCGGCTTGATAAATTTCCACAAATCTGTTTACTATTGATGAAAAAAAGGTGAAAAATGATCACATCGAACGATCAACAACCTAACAAAAAATTGTATAAAAAGGGCACTGGGTAGACGGCATTAGGAACGGTGATTGTACGATTGTTCTCATAGTCCAGTTGGTTGACTTTCTTGTAAATTGGGTAGATAACATCAAGCTTTCGCTCCTCCGGTATCCAAAATTATTACAATCTGCCGGTGTAGACAAGTGACCCTCTCTCTCGGGCCTCTTAATCAGCTCCACTCTAATGCTCTCCTTCCCAACTGATTTATTATTCTTCAGCTGCTTGATGGCCTCCAAAACTGTGCCTATTTTCGGGGTTGGCACCTCTTCCACGCTTATCGCACATGGTTCTCTGCCTGGACACCATTAAAAGGTTCATCGAAGTTCTGTTTCCACCTTTTGGTTACCTCACGATCGATGTACAACGATACTGCCATTCTTATCCTGAGCCTGACACATTTCAACTCACGGCACAAAGCTATTACGGAGTGCGTTTCTGATTCCGATTAGAAGAGTTTCTGATAGAACTTTTACGTTTTATGGAAACGATGCAGCTGGCCCACATACCCCTGCGTTTTATCTCATCTTGTCTAATTCGAGCATTCAATGAGCTTGGGGCCCCTACTGTACAATATTCATAACCAACTGGATGGATGGATGAAATCATCATCAAATGGATGAATTACATTTTATAAGCAGGTATTTTTTCCAAACTTGGGCCCCAACTGTTCAATCTAAGATTGCAAAAAATGCGTTTTAATCTTCAATTAATTAGAAGATTTCGTAGATCGCGAGGCCTCACAGTTCAATATTTATAAGCAGTAGAAAGACTTCGACTGAAATAGAAAACTTTACTTAAATTTGTAGGTATTCAAGCTGTTTTCTGAACAGCTGAACAGTATTCTATAAAATTAGGGCCCAAAGTAATAGAAATATAACGAGATTGGGGCCCAAACAGTTCAAGTTTGAATCGTATGGCATAAGGACTGTATCGAAAAGTCTTTAGCAACATCTATTCGTGAATGAAAATGAAATACGATTATTATTTCAATTTTTGTTTTTGGTTTATTGAAGATTAGTTGCAGATTGAAACAATAACATGGCTTACGTTAGTTGAAATATTAGGTTCTAAAAAATGAGCGCACTTTTGATGAAACTCCTCCCAGCAAATTCTGCACACTAGCTTTTTTGCATTTCCTGGATGCTGCTGTTCAATTTTTCTTGCATTCCTCCATACTTTGGGAAACTATTCCTTCCCTCCTGAAGATCCTATCAACAATCGACCAGTAACGTTCAATTGGTCAGAGCCCTGGACAATTTGGTGGATTCATGTTTTTCTCGACGAATTGGATATTATTGTCTGAAAGGCACTGTAGTACAGGCTTAGCGCAATGTACAGATGCCAAATTCGGCCAAAAGAGAGGGGGAGACTGATGCTGTTTGTAGAGGGATCACAATATTTTTTATAATTATTCATCTTTGTAAATATGAGCATTTATTGCACACTTTGTGAAGAAAATATGCATCGCAGACCACAAGTACAAAACGCATGCCATATTAAAACCTTCTGTCCAAACTTTCCCAGCGCAATCGTACTGTCGGTATCGTCCACCACCTCGTCCGTCGATTTAGTGTAAAATTTTGGCCCTGGAAGCGTTTTTGAATCCTGTTTGGCGTAGGGTATTGTCGTTATCGTCGGGCCACTGTTATGGTCGGGCCATCACGATTTTACAGTTTTAGTAACTCATGATATCTATGATACAATCATTGTAAAACTTCTTACTGTAATAGCTAACTTTTCACAATATTGTGAGTTTCAATCGTGTATTCAAAACACCCGTACTGAATTCAGTGACTAAATCTTCCAAAAAAAGTTTTCCACGCGCAATGAACTTTTCTTCAGGAAATGATTCATGAAATGCAATTATCGAGATAAATTTTGAAAATGTATGAAGTGTATTGTGCTGCACACGTAGACTATAAAAAAATCCCCTCCAGTAAGGTGTTTTGGGAAGGCTAAGGTGAAATACTAGAAAAGCGCTATTTGTACAGGTCGGGTCACTTGAGTAGTCATGGTTGGGCCACCATAATTTTAAGCGCAGAAGCGCAATAATCGATAGAGAATATCAGTCACGTAAAATGTGATGGAATGAAGCAAAATTAATACGATAAATACTTAGATTTTTGTTGTTATTTCATTGTAGTTGTACAGTTCGGAAAAGGCGATAGTAGCAATACTGATTTTACAAGATCGCCAAAATTTCGCAAAAATGCAATTAAAAATAGGGTATTTGTACATATATGAGTCGTTGTTCACGGAATTCATTCTTTTCATGCCTCTATATAGAATTTCAATACGTATGTCTTAGATTTTCTGCGGTGGCCCAAGCTGTACAACATGGCTCGACTATGACAACATTTTTTGTCTTCACGTAAATACCTATAACTTTTTTATTTTTCACGCAATCAGTTTAAGACTTTCCGGAAATATACCTTATTCTTAACCATTGCAACGATGTATTTAGATTTCCAAAATTCCTTTTGAAACCAAAGTTATGGGCGAATTCCAAAACGTGGCCCAACCATGACGACACTCCCCTAAGTTTTGTCGCCCATATAGATGCACTTGTTGCAGTTGTCTATTATCCGTTTATAGTTACCGTGCCCTTATTTAGGCTCGAGATTGTTACTCTCCGGATTTCTTAGATACCTTATGATACTTGTATGTCTTTACGGAGTTCCTGACCTTGATTCACTGAATTATCGCAATGCTTCTTTTAAGTATTTTAGCCAAATAAGACGTTGTTACCAATCGGAGTCGTTTAATATGAGTTATTACTTCAGAATCTACCGAAGTCTAACTGGAACCAGGTTTTCTTCCGGACCAAGGCAGATCCTTCAAGAATAACTCTTCTTTATTAATCGATGATATTTTCACGCTTGCGTGGTGCATTTTAAATCGTTTTGCGATTTGGTGATAAAAAAACACCGTTTTCAGTGCACCAAGCGTGCAAAATTTTTTTTCTGATTTCAAGATCAATCCTAGGCATAGCGAAAAGTAAAAAAATATTCGAAACAAATCGATTGCACAACTCTCTTTAGATATTTAAACAAACTTTTGCTTGCACGCACATAAAAATTACTTCACCCATTTTTGAGTAAAATCATTTTAAAAGTTGCTAATTACTTTTCGATATAACGCCGACCATCTGTCATCGTTCAGAGATAGTACACGTCTAACTCTACTAAAGGTTAAGCGACTTGAGCTAAAGTTATCTACTGATAAACCAACACAGTTGGGAAAACCGTGCATTTCTACCGTAAATCTTCCAAACCTTCTCTTCCTTACTACAGATTTCCTACGGAACTGTGATGCCGAATTTGCGGGGTTAGCGGTCTGTAGTTCACAAAATTCTGTTCGTCGTCTTTGTTTCGTCGCTGTGATCGATACCAAATATGTATTCCGATTCATGTTTGTTTGAATGTTCGTAGTTGTTGGTATAGGTGGCTTAGCTTAGGGTCACACTACCGTGTCTTGAGATAGGACTGCAATCTTGGGTTTAGCGTCGAGACAACACTTTGCTTAATTCAGCCGTCCGTTCCAGGTTAAACGCTATCGTAAGCCGCTCTTAACTTGCAGTGTAACAATTGTCAAGAGCCCTTTATGATATGAGATCAGACGCTCAAGTCTAGCAAGGTTATTCCTCATCTTAACACTCATTTTACGCATGAGTACCTCCTTCGCTGTCAGCATAAAACTTTGTTTCCACCTGGGTTAGTTACCCGATCTCCACTAATGTTGCTCGTATTCCAGCTGTTTGGAGGAAAATGCTCCAGACTTTCTCTGGTTACGACTGTATCATACAGTGGCTTTTATATTTTTAAGTTTCAGTTTTTTAAGAAATTTTTGATCTTTTTGAATAGTTTTTAGACAGTGTTTGTCTTTTACGTCTAGCTTATAGTTATGTCTCCTTAAAACTATTAATCGTCTCAAAAAAAAAAGATTTAGTATGAATAATTCTTTGGCTATTAGTTGATACTATGTCATGTTTTCTGTTCCGTTAGGCTAGGTAATTTGCATCTGCAAAGTACGATTAAATCATTCTTCCACTACAAAAAGCAAAACTTAGTTGAAGTTTTTGTATCATTTTTAAAATTATAGTAGTTTATTATCAAAAAACGGTGTCGCAATCGCTCAATTGACTGAAAACTGACTTCATTTTGCGTGCAAATTTATCTGTCATACTGATATATTAATATTAGTTTGTATAAAAAGTTTTTAAACCAGGCTAATTATAGCTGCAATATCTTCTTGGTATACGAATGGCTTTTAAGAGAATCTCTCGTTTTCTTAATTATTATCTGGCCCGAATATGATTGGGGCAGGTATCAGCCCCGAAGGGCCTCTATGTGTGTACTCACTTAAAATATTTCCATTTTTTCACTTCAGGTTGACGGTAAACTAAATCCTTGCACACCGAGCGGTGAGGGCGTACTCGCTAACTTCTTCAACTCATTACTGCTGAAAAAGTCCGGTTCACCCGGAGGCGGAGCCAGTTTACCGGGCGCAACAGGCCTCTCGCCACGAGCAACAAACGGCGGTGGTGATCTGGTTACGGCGAACGATAATATCTCCATGCGAACTGATGCCGCTATGGAGTTGGACCGTATGACGCGTAGCGTCAAGAAGGATCTGGACTTCTCGGCTCAATCGGACTGCTAAGGGAGTTTCTTGGGATCACAGATCCGCCACATGATGGTAGCCTTGTTGCGAGACAGCGAACGAGAACGGAAAGGCGACTGTAAAGACCGAAATTTGCACGTGTCGTGTGATATGGCTTATATGCTCTACATATACTCTGCGCTGCGGTATTGTTTGTGTGTGAATGTGAGCGCTTCTATACGCAAAACAAGAAATGAGAGTCTGCTAAACAGTGAGCTGGAGTGCGAGTGTTTGATAAAGGGAACGGTTTGTGTTCCACAATTCACCGAAAGTGGAAACGTGGAATGCATATCGAACCATTTTTAATAGTTAGTTAGTGCGGTAAAGTAGAGAGAATAAGTCGAAAAGGAGAGTTTTCAATAATAAGTGCATATTTGAAATGTTCTTTCTGCTCTCGTTAATGGTGCTTCTTTATCCCAACCTGCAAGAATAAAATAAGAAGGTATTACAGTTTATATTTCATTTCACAACTCTGTGGGCTTCGTATCCTTTATCTTAGCTTAGAATGTTACAACCATAGGAAATGCTATCTCCAATATAGCCAACTTCATTATTTTTCGTAACTAAAAAACTAATCCTGCATTTTACAAATCGCGTACCACTCTCCATCAATGCATGCTTACTCAAAATTAAAACATTCACTGCAGTGCACTCAGTTGCGAGAATAAAAAGGACAGAGAAGCCACCCGCAATGCAAAACGCAAGTGAGAGAACAAGAAAACATTTCCTATTAATTAACTTATATCGAATTGATAATGATAATTTGCAGCTTACGAGATGATGAGCTAATAAGTAGAGCAACTTAACTTATAAACATTTATCCATTGTAATTCCTCATTAAAAAAAAGAAGAAACATAAATAACACACAGGCCGAGCAAGAAAAAATTCCATAGGGAAAGAAGAAGATTTATTATCTCATTTTAAATTTATGTCGTTTTCCTCTAACCTTGAGGAGATCGGTTTAAAAAAATGAAATTTAGTATTTTGTAATAATTTAATTATTCTTCTGTTCCAAAATGAAACCAGGTAACAAAATAAGTACACCAATAATTTTGCATTGTTTAAAGTTATGTGCTAACACTAGATTGTTTCCCGTAGTACGCAAACACGAATTGTCGATTTGACCCATTTCAATTAATGTGACAAATATTTAATCATGTTGAGAATTAGAACAGATGACTAGGACAGGGCTTCCACTCTTTTTTAGCAAAATCTTGACCAATAGGTTCCAACAGATTTGGTCTAACGTGGAAGCCAGCTGCGCTCTTCACTGGATAAACATTTTTATATTTTTATAGAGTTCTCCATCTTGAAGCAGGTAGCTTCAATTTATGATTTCGAATGTCGAATGTGTTTATTGCGGCATTGATATCTGTAGCAAAATAGCCTTTCATGTTTATGTGAAGCCTATCACTAACTACTGGACCATCATCAGCGTATCTTACGAAAAACAAACAGTTATGCTAAATAAAAAAGCAGAGAAACAAAAATAGTCAACCATTTGCCACATAGTAGGCTGATACTAAAATCTACTAACCCATTTGGCGCAGAGAAACCATATTTCGGATCATTTAAGAGTTATTAACTCGTACGAACGATGAAAATAAATTATTGCAAAAAACAAGTTTCATTGTAACTCTGGCTGTGTTAAGTATGTCCGAAAGCCTTCAGACTATCAGTTCGACGGACTTGAGCTACACTTTCAAAATGATTAGGGTTCGTATACCGGTATACCGAACCAGCACCCTTTTTGGATGGTGAAATACAGGCAAGGGTCCTACTTCGACCTGAACAGGTCAAACTCTCGCAACGCCTCATTGAGCTGGTTGTACCTAGTCATTCTCGATGGTTTGAGTCCGTACAATGCATGTTTTAGCTTGCACATCTTCGTCGGATCACCAACAAAAGTACAAAATCTGTTCTGATTTATTAAGACTGACAGCCGATAAAAATAAAATGATATTTATGTGTATTGTTTATAAACATGCTAATGTTCACTGTTTAGGTTTTTAGCCTATCTTTATGTTTTTGGAACAATGTCACCCCCTAGAAGGGGTGAGATGGTGCCAAAGTTCATGCACTTCCAGTAAAATTAGGTTACATTGTTACCGGAACATCCAATTTCGGAAGAATGATCATTGCGAGAGACGACATCCGGTCGGGACGAAGCTTTGGTGGACTGGAACTACACGGGCGACATCTCAGAACGCTGACAGAGTTGTAAGAGGCAGCAGCTGTTCCGGCGGAAGCGCAGATAATTTACCGGTCATAGAGAGGTTGTGAGGATGTCGAACTACGCATCGTGAGCGTACGCGATGAATATGACTTAGATGAACGAAGTGAGTGTTCGAGACCAAGCGTGGTGCTGATGGCCAGAGTAAGACACACAAAGTTCGATTCGTGGCCAAAAGGCGGTTGCAGCGGCCAGGAACGATCTTTACGAGGAAAAAGCGCCAGAAAGAGGACTGAGATCATGAAGGGCTAGAGCAACTATTCTGGGACAACGGTACGTTCGTTCTATGAGAATGCGAACCAATCTCGTAAAAGATACACACCGAAATCTAAAAGTACCATCATCCGGGGCGAGATTTTGCCAAAAAAGCATATATTTTTGTTCTTTAGCTCAGTATACTTACAATTTAGGAACTAAGTAGATTTCAAACCTGTCAATATATACTAATTTGTTCAATTAACAACTACCGTAGAGATGGTTTAGTTACAATGAAACCTAATTTTACTGGAAGTGCATGAACTTTGGCACCATCACACCCCTTCTAGGGGGTGACATTGTGCCAAAAACATAAAGATAGGCTAAAAACCCAAACAGTGAACATTAGCATGTTTATAAACAATACACATAAATATCGTTTTATTTTTATCGGCTGTCAGTCTTAATAAATCAGAACAGATTTTGTACTTCCTTCGACGTTTCGACTATATTTTGTAATCTTTAAAGACTACAAAATATAGTCGAAACGTCGGAGAAAGTACAAAATCTGTTCTGATTTATTAAGACTGACAGCCGATAAAAATAAAATATTACAGTCGACAAAACATATCCACATAAATATCAGTATAAAGTAGTTCATATGGGACCGTCCATGAACTGAGTGGACTATTAGGGGCAGGGAGTTGACCAAAAACAACGCATCATACAAAAAGTATGAACGAAAATAACCCGGAGAGGTCTGAAATAAGTAAAAATGAGTTCGTAGTCAATGGACAGCCATTATATAGCCAGTAGCGTTTCTAGGGTTAACAACGGGCAGATATATGAAGGGGTGTATCCTAAGCGGGCATACTTATTTGATCATTTATCAAAAGTAACCATTACTTCATTCGAGAACCCGCGACCGCAGAACATGTGGTCTATCCCACCCCTCTCTCCCCTCCTTAAAACTGGCAGTTTATACACGGTATAATATATTCGTCTTATATAGTGTTTATTCAAAGTATCTGAAATTTCCAGAGAAGAAGTAAAAATTTGTTTAAATTATTTAGCAGACCTATGATGCTGTTTGCTCTAAAATGGGTGATGCAATCTAAGGAGCCATTCAAATATTACGTAACGCCAAAAACGCCATTTTCGCGAACCCCCCACGCTCTCGTAACAATTTGTAACAATTGTTTCTTACACCCCCACCCACACCCGTAACGCGTAACTTATGCAGCTGTATTCATATACTCGATCGCTCTGCCGATGATTACGCTACAGTAACTTATTTAAATTTAGCTCACAAATGTCAGGTAATTTGGTTTTGTGTAAATTTATATATATTATATGAATAGTTTATTTTTTCAACATTTTTATATATAATGTTACGCGTAACATTGTCGCTCAAGGCCCCCTCCCCGTAAAATTTGCGTAACGATCTGTAACAGAAATTTAAGGAGCCCCCACCCCCTGCTGTCGAAATATTGTGCTCAATAGTAAAGAATGTGAGTATACTGACGTATTTTTGTTGTGTATGTGAAATCCACAAAATGGATCGATCATTACGGCTTGGCACAATCTCACCCCCCTTAAGCTAGAAAAGTACAAAGTTTCGAAAAATATTATTTTCGTAATCAAAACTTATTCTACGCATAACTTTTCAATACATTGTAAATGATTAGTTTATATACCTTCAAAATAGCAAGTTGATGCGATTTCTTGTTTGGGTTGGTTTATGCGGGACATTTTTTACAAGCGTTATTTCCGAGTATTTTTGATCGCGAACTTTGAAACCCTGTTTAGGCTAAATAGTTTGCTAATATTATCTGCGTTCCATTCTAAGTTATGAATAAATATGTTATGTTCATCAGCATTTTGAATTTAGGTCACCAGTTTCTATCCCCCGTGGCACAATCTCACCCCGGATGGCGGTACCCATAAACGATAATATTACCTTGGCTCCCGATCTCAAAGAGATCCGGCGAGAAATTCAATAGCTAAAGGCCAACAGAGCTGCCAAAAACGACCGATTTCCGGCAGAGTTCTACGAAACTTATAAGCTGTGGTTCAAAGGTACATGAGTACCAGAGAGCTACCTGCCCTGGCGGGTGTTGTGGATTCGAATCCGGTTATAATCTCAGATTATAACTTGGTTCGACCCATGCACCTTCCAGCATTGGACAAAAGGTAAAAATCACAACGACTACTTCAGATCAAATTTTCACAACGAAAATTGCTGGGGCGCGCGTGTTACATTTTCATAGATAGCAGATAACACACGAGAACGGGTTTCCGCACAATCTGAGTAGAAGATTGCGGGAAACAGATGATCTGTCCTGCATGTTATTTAACATCGACATTGAAGGTGTAATCAGGCGGGCGGAAAATGCAAAAGTATCCAGCTCCTAGCCTTCGTAGACGAGCTTGACATTATTACTAGAAATTTTAGGCCGGCGGATGCAATCCACGCCGGTCTAAAAACGGTGGCTCGCCTCTCACGGACAATTACTATTAACGACGATGAACTGAAAGTATGAACTGAAATATATTTTGGGATCCCTGGTCACTACCGAAAATAATACGATTAAGGAGCTTCAGCGACGCATTCAAGCTGGAAGTCAGGTCTACGATTTCATCCGCAAGGTATTTCAAGAAGCATATGCTACCGCGCAAAGCTGACGATTTACAAAGCGCTAATTAGGCTGCTTTACAGAGTCCTTCATAGACTGGAGACTAGTGTTCGACATTGGTGCGAAAATTGAAGTCCGGGTTCTGGTCCGGTCCGGTTATTCCGACTTTATTCCGGTCCGATTTGGCTCTGTTCCGGTTCCGGAACGTGAACAGAGCCAAATCGGTCCGGATTATTAGTCTTTATAGTCGGAATAACAAAGTTCGTGCCGAATTTAAACCAGACCGGAACCCGGACTTCAATTTTCGTTCCGATGTCAAACAATACTTGAGACTGTAAATTTGCTTACGTTGCGGACTGTTTTTGGCGGAGTACAAACGGAAAGTGGAGAACTGCGCAGGCGTATGAACTACGAGCGGCAGGCACTGCTTGGAGAAATTTTCATCATACACATGGCGGAATTCGGGATGCTACGACGGGCCGGCAATGTCGCAAGGATGCACCCCCGGCACTATACACAGAGGAGCCCAATGTGCTAGAAAGAGGGTTCCAATGGCTAGACCAGGTTGAAGTTGACTTGTGAGTGTCGATGCGCTTAGCTTAATGAATTGGTAACAAGTAGCAATTCCGGCTCGTTACGGTGTAACTTCTTTTTTTTCTTGTCTCCCAAAGTGAAGTTTTTCTGAGCTTTGCTAGATCTCAGTCATAATAGAACTTTAATTCCTCTTCACCATCCTTCAAAGGTTGGTAGATTATTTTCAAGAGGCACTGTTTGACCATCACTGATCTGCACCCAACAGACATTTTTGTTGTAAAATAGCTTATCATGGGATTATTCCACTGTTGTTAGCCGTATAGCAGTTAAATAAGCTACCTATTCAACAAAAATGTTTGTTGGGCAGCCTCTAAAACGCTAGCAGAGCAGAGTTTAATTTGGTTTTCTGTATGGTTGGAGAATTACATCATCACGATCATTATATTTGTATTATAATAACTTTTATAACCTTTTATATCCTAAACAGAGGGGAAGTTAAAGTTTCATACGTCTCTGCTACTTCCCTTGAGGTGACCCATAGTTTTTGCAGTATCTTTTCAACGAAAATATTCAGATATCGAAAAATTGTTTTAGTAAAAAATTTCTGAAGGTATAAACTTCCTGAAAATTGTAAAAAATATTACAATTTTGCTTTATATATATGAAACACTTAGTACCTAACCTTAGTTTTTTTTATTAATTATCAGTTATTAAATTACACAACATCCGATCGAATTTATTATTTGAACCGGACAAAATCATCGTTCGAGCTAGCATTACTATCCATAAACAAAGTCGCATTAGTCGCACCTCATCAGTCGGCTTCGTCACAATTCGGAATTCGCAAACGATTGAAGGCAACCCGTGAACAATCGCAAGTTCCGTTATTCTGAAACTAGGTACATATTTACCTGTTTGCCTGCCGTCTTCCTCAATACAAAAACATCAACTGATAACGATTGATAAACAGATAACACGGTTTGACGGAAAGTGGAACTACCGCGTGAGTTGCCGATGTGTTAAAGCGGTCTTAGCCTGACTATTCCGGAGCGTCTTCGGCGCATACACACTTATGTTCGCGTACGGTAACAACGGTGACGGTGCGACGGCACAGCAGACAATGTCAACGCTAGATACTCTGGCAGTAATATTCGAGCGGTTTTGCTGGGCTGTTAAATCAATGCCAGAAGCTTGTGTTTTTTGTCAGCATTTAATTGGCTTCGTAAGAAATTCAGTTTTCAAAGATTTACGGTCATGTAGAACGTCACGTTGATAAGCAACTTCGAGCAGCCGAAAATTCAGCTGATTAAATTACATGGCTGACGCAACGAAATGGAAGCTTTTATCAACGAAATTGTAGAACCACGGATTATTGATCTAATAGTGTTAATTTTACCGAAATGGAAGCTACTGCTTTACATCTTTTTAATGAACGTAAGGATTCTGCTACTGTTGTTATCTACACGGTTGGGGTGTGCAGTATCGTGGAGTGTACCTACACTAGGCTGTTCAAATACCTAGTAGTTTATGGCTATCGATAAGATAAGATTTTTTCACTTGCAGCTAGACGAATTCGTTTCAAGATGATATTGGCAAGGGAAAAATCCCTTTACAAATTCGTTACCTTAGTTTACCATCTAATTATTAATAATATTCCTAATAAGTAACTTAGTTACTGATAATGTTAGTTGGATAAAATTGTGTTATTCATATGTAGCTTTTTTCATGTTGTTTAAAAAAACATACTAAACTCATTCAAGTGCGACTCTTCAATGCTCAATGACGTTATGTGGTCGTTATCTAAACGGGATAGCCTGTTTTTGGCGTTAAAGGTCATAGAATGCCTAATAGAAGAAGGAGTGCTTGAACATAATCAAGCACAGCTTATTCTTTTGAAGTTTTACATTTTTTGCCATTTAAAAGTGCTTGAGCATGTAGGATGCTATACCTCTACAGGTTTTCATTGGCAAGACAAAATATTTATCATCATGGAGATAATCCTGGCTAGACCCCTGATGTCCTAGTCCTAAGTCAGTTTAAGCGCGTTATCCTACGTGATTGCGCTGTCTAATCGAAAAGAACCAGCAAATTGTAATAATCGCACTTACTACAGAACCTTTACGGGGTTTATAAATATTGTTGGAAGTGATATTCTTCGGTATACTAAAACTGCAAAGTATTATTACGTTTTACACATTACACCACACATTTGAAAAAATTGCCTTAAAGTTGTGTACTTCTTCTTTTTATCCAAGTTATAATTTGAGCCAATTATAACCGGATTTGAGCCCACTGAACATTAGACCCACAGCGGAATGGACAAAAGAAAGACTCCACAACCCCCTTGTAAGGCGTGCGACGTACGGCAAACTCCACCCGCCAGTGTTGGTGGGTTGAGTTATTTTTTGACGTAAATTGTGCCTCTTCCTCCGTGTATTGTAGTCAAGCGGTCAAGCCACTGGACGAGAAGTTTAATCGAAATTGTTTACTAACCGGGACGACGAAACTATGCAGGTAGTTGCTACTTGCCGTCCGTGTCCCGTGTGTTAGCCACGATTCTCAACGCGGATGTTCGAGGTAGGCTCCGTTCCCATGGATTAGACCAACCTCATGTTTTTTTTCTTGACTGTTGACTTTTAATAAAACTTTTGCAGCCTAAAATAACAGTTTATTAGTTAAAAATTTAGATTGATTAAATCCAATAGTTGTTTAATTTAACAAAAAGAAGAAGACGCTCGTTGTTCATTGTAGTATAATAATTAATTACATGGCAATTGGAAAACGACCAGGACCAAAAAGGACAGATTTTTATCTAGCTGTACTTGTTTTTCCCACCATCCTATTACATCAGCATCCAATGACTGTGATAAAACGGGTGGGTCAAATTTATACAACCTGGGGTCAACATATAAAGCTGCGAGGAAAGCTGGATTATCCAGCCGCATGTAATGGCAATAAGCTAAGGCTTTGTACAGCTGTTTTGGCACTGTGTCCACGGATTCTTCCAGTTCCAAGCAGCACTCCTGCCAGTAGAGATAGAAACTACCGCACAACAAAGATTCCCAATATATATATATATATTATATTGGGGTTTGGCAGCAGCTACAAAGTGTTCAATGCGTTTCCTCTAGTTGGTGTTGAACGATTTTTGTATTTATACCGGCAGAAGATTGATTATAAAATCTCACTGCTCTCGTAACCGGTCGACCATAAATTATGCTGTGCTCTAACGTGTTTCGCCATCCGAGAATGGTAGTTCGCAGACGGCATTGTGGCACAAGTATCAGTAACGCTGGAACAGGACGAAATGTTGGCGACTGAGTCAATCATGCAGGCTTGCCATTTCCTCACTTATTGTGCAAAAAGTTTTTTTGTTCAATACAATGAGCAGAACTGCTGCCACAAATAAGAAATCCATTCACACAAAGCGAAACAGGCCAAAAATAAAGAGAAATATAAACAAAATTTAGTTTCTCATTGAGCGAAAAAGCAACTGGACGGGAATTCCAATGTTGCCATATCTATCATCCACTATCGTCATATGCAGCATTTTTTGCACTGTTGCCGCTGCGAGAAATCTAAATAGTTTTTTTTTGTGTCCCATATCATGGGCAGCCAAAAAGTGTACTAACATTTTATTGCTCAGTTCACTCCCTCAATGAGTAGAAGGTAGAACATTAATGTGTAAGTTGCTCAGCAATTGCAGTCAGTAAAAAGAGAAAAGTTAAAACAAAACGGAGCACAATAATTCGTGACTGAGAAAAGTGTGAATTTTTCTCTTCTCTTTTTTTATTCTGAGGAGGGATCATCCCTGAACGCATGCGTTAAAAATGGACTGATTTCGGATGACGACGAAAAAAATTCAATATTCAAATTCATTGGAACCGATTCGGCATCAACTTTACAAAAGGGCTCTTTCTTTTCCTATACCAGTCCAGCAGAAAATAACAATCACTCGGTTTGTTTACATTTTGCAGATTGACCCTTTTAAAAAGTTGGTACCGAATTCTCCTTAAACCTTCTACATAAATGTAGTTGGCCGGATCCTTAGCCATGGCCGATAAAAATTTATATATCGGTATGTTCTTCAGCTCTCTTGTGGCTTTGGCGATCAACTGCTTCTCCGTTTTTGCTACAAAAGTAATGAAGTAGATCTCCAGTTTTAGTTTAGCCCCAAAATTTAGTATCGGTCACAGCTGGGGGACGTTGGGAGGGATGGCGGTCTTCGGTAAAACATTTATGTTCAGCCGGTCTATCTTCTCCGGTGATCTCTGGGCATAATGGACCGAGGCCAGGTCTTGTCACAATACCTCATCATCCTTTGAATGATACTTCTTGATGAAGACGACAATCTCCGGCAGGCACTTAGTTCCGTTTACCGAAGAATCACGAAGAAAAGAAGAGCGGCTAGGACATTCCATACTCGCTGATCGTCAGCCGCGAAAGGATCTTCTTCGGGAACCTCGTGTGGGAGATGTATTTGCGTCATCCCTTGCCTCATTAATTTTATTTAAATGTTACGTCAAATTTCGATTACTTCTGTGTTACTTAACAGCAACACCGTATGTTCACCACAGAGGCACTGGACAAAAGGAGACTGCACGACCCCCCTTATTGAGCTAGCGACATGGATTGGGTTATTTTTAGACACAAATTGTGCCTCTTCCTTCGTCTACTGTAGAACCACCGACCGAGAAGTTTAATCTACCTTTGTTTTTACTGGCGGGACGACGACACTATGCAGGCCCTTGCGACTTACAAGGTACTGCGTGTGACGCTGTTCGTCTGTCAGCGTGTTAGCCGCGATTCTCGGCGCTAGTTGCTCCAGTGGTTGGGAACAGCGTTGCCACAAGTACAGATTTTTGTTCATGCGTAAATTTGGGACCTTGTTATTTCTGCAAAAATCTGCAAAAATAGCGGAATATTTCAAGTTTACACCACTACAGGTACTACCTCAACTACTGGAGCATATACCCTACATGAATTAAAAGGAATCGAATAATAAATGATTTGGAATCTAAATGTAGGGGAATGTCGTCGTAGAAATGAGATTTGTGGACCAAAAGATGGCCCAACCACGACGACATTCCCCTACGTTTATTTAACGGTCATTTAAAGAACAAAGATTGGTGACGGAGGCCTGAATGTATGTAAAGTCTCGAAAATACTAGGCGAGTTGACTATGCAGCTGCTAGCAAATGAGCTTGCAAGCTGATCGTAAACTGCGTGAGTTTATGATCAGCTCTTAAGTGCACTTGCTACTAGTTAGTCAATTCGCATAGTATTATTGAGACTTTACATACATTCTGCTGGCAAGTATTATCGAGGTGTTACAGTTAAGTATTTTTTGTAATGTTACAAAAACATTTATATTGTTACGTAATAGAAATAATGAGATTGTTACATAACAATGGCATTTATGTGACGTAACGCTACATTGCTTTAATGTTATCGTAATGTTACATAAACATTATTGCAATGTTACATTATAATGTAACAATGTTATGTAAAAAAGTGAGAAATTTCCACCATCCTGTTACTCTCAGGTTACGTAACTACAACCTCACATCATAACACAGTTACGTAACAATCTGGTTAATGTTATGTAACAATGTTGACCGGGTACTGTTCTTTTCTGACCTGATCTGTTGAGTCAAAATTTGGCTTTGGATTCGTTATTGAAACACCTTGGCTTAATTTCCAGATTAACTTTTTTGCGTTTTCTCCTTACGATCTTTCTACTCCACCTCGAATTTTGACCACTCTAGTATACCATGTTGAATTATCTGTCTATTCAAACAGAGCACAGAGTTTCTGTGTTTTAGGTGTAAGCATTTTAAAGCAAAACTTCTTCTGTTTAGTTTTTCTTTAGGCTCATTTTGCAATTGCTTGTTAGTAAAGGCAGTATTTGTTAGTCAAATGGGGAAACCTTTATGTTGGCTAGCCACTACTCATTAAACGTCACTTTGTTATTTCTGCTGGCTGCCCTAAAAACCATTACCTCTACTGTATACTCACTATTCAGGTCATCATCTTCTCCCCAATCTACTTCTTCAGTGTGATCCTGATCGACCGCTGGGGAGAGCTGCAGTTAATCTGCCCATCGGCCGCGCTGTTCGGATTCAACTTAATTCACCGTGCTCTATTTGTGCGGTACAACCTCAACAACACACGGTCGATATTCCTAGGTGTAGTAATTCTGGGTGCAGGAATCTCAGCAAGCGGCATGGTCGCCATGTATAGTGCAAGCAACCGAGAAAGCTTCCTAATGGTGTTGCTATTATACAGCTTAATAGGTGGTAAGTTTAATAGTCAAGTATCTACTAGAACTCCAAAGAATGATTCTCGTATCAAAATTTTGTTTCAGGTTATGGGTACCATCTGATATTCTCCAAAGTGTGGAAATTGCTAGCCAAAATTTTCAACGCAAAGAAGGAAATGTTTGTGATAAAATTTCTACATTCATTTGGACAATCGATGACGTTGCTGTTCCTACTGGTAACATTTCACTGTCCGTGGAAAGATTACATATTCGGTGCACTTTTGATTTTGTTCGGTGGAGTACTGCTAAATATTATTCCGATGACTATCTTGATCGTAAGCGAAAAGAAATACCTGAAATTTGATCAAGATTCCATGATCCAAATAACAGAGAAAGGAAATGAATCGTTTTACAATGACGTATCGAAAAGTTACGTAAATTCAGATGCTAACGAGCAACAAGTGATAGAACAAGATACGGTACAAATGCCTATGACGAGTTGGAAAAATCCGGCTACCTACAGCCGTCAGGAAGAACCCGAAGAACCAATAAATATCGAAGATGACTTCGATGAAGAGATTCTCAGTCGCGAAGGTAAATTTTTCAATCCGGATGGAGTCGAAATTTTAGAAATCATCATGGAAGAAGATGAAGAAAATATGGCAGCGTATGAGGCAGCTACTGCAAACACTGTGCTGGCCTACAAACTCAATGAAAAAGATCAGTGGACGTTTGTTCATCAGTTCATTGAATCCATCACGGGCTTGTATCGAAGTTTACACATCAGAGAACATTTCAATACGAAAATAGTGAATTCCATCCGTTATGCATTTACCGACATGAAATTCTACAGTTGTTTATTGTTAAAATCGACCGATTTGTGTATTTTTGTGCTTTTCTTGACTCTACTACCGCGTTTCATGTCATATCACTACTATTACCGAGGGAAACCCCGGCAGATGCTCCTAATGTCGTTTGTCATCATTTCTTCTGCTTGGGCCAGCTGTTCGCTGCTGTTGCTCTGGTGCGACATCAAATTTCGCAAACAGCAGGACAAGTTACTCATCTTCAGTATTCTGTTTAAAACATTCGGCTACTTTTGTGTATACTCCACCCGGTCCAGCTTCTGGACCGTATCCGGATGTCTACTAATCGGGGTAGGTCATGCCGTTAGCTGTTCCTATCAGGATTTGGTCATCAAGCGGAAGTTTAACGCACTCAAATGGAGGCTGATCAAGAGTGCGCTTTGCCTCACTAGTGGTTCACTGGTGGTGTTGTTGGCTATTTTGGTCAACGTGGCTTACGTTTATTGTAGGATAGACTATGTGTTGCTAGCGGTACTGCTGGTGTACTGCTTTAGTGGGAGTCTGTGGCTCGTATGCAATTACAAGATTATATTCCGATAGCAATGTGTACAAGCCTATTGAACTAAACTATCCGAAGGTCTGAAATATGCGGTATACGGACAAGTGCTCACTATAGCGTTTTTCGGGTAGAATTAAACTAAAAATTGCGTATAGAAATAGGTAGCGTAGTGTTTACACCTACTGGTGGGGTTCTACAGTTACTCTACGAGAGATTTTTCTGTCCAAAAAAACGAGTATTCCTTTTGCGTTCGGTAGAATTGTAAGTCTTTTCCAAGTGTTCACGTTGAAATTACCCAAGTAACCAAAAGCATTATAGCATAGGACTATTTCGACCTGAGAATTTGACTGAGTATCAAAAAATTCAATGCTATACGAATATACCGGAAATTCCATGCGACGTAGTTTTACATCAACTTTCTGCTTCGTTACATTGTATTCATTATAATATCTACACTCAAAATAATCCACACCTTCTTTTTCTACGTGAAAAATCACGTAGATTTCTCTACAGGGAGTTACGTGATTTTCAGCTGATTGTTATTGGAAAAAATAATAACATCCACCTGATTTTCACGTAAATGCATTAGTATGCGTGCGAACTACCTGAAATTCACGTAAATAGTACAGGAAAAGCTAGATGGAAAATATTCACATAACTTTTCCTATAATTTCGACGTGAAAATTATTTTGAGTGTAGCAATATTTTATTAATTTGAAAATGGTGGAGCTTCTTTCAGCCCGTCCAAATCCTGTGATTGCTTCACAAATGTTTTGCTCCCTGTTTTGCTTGTATCGCACCAATTATCGTGCGAACCAACTACCGGTTGAAAGCACCAATAAAAAGTAAATAAATAAAATTGTATCCGATAACGGGAATCAGTTACGAGCAGAGATGGCAAAAATCGCTTCTAGCGATCAAGATCATAGGAGCGATCAGATTCAGATTCATTGACATCACTACTTGTAAGCGACAAACACTTTGTCGCGATCCGTACAGATTATGACAAACCTCATGATACATAACAGATACAAACGATTAGTCGTGTGCATCATATGAATCACAATACAAACAACATGTGTGACCTTTTTCCTCGCAGCTAGGTAAGATGTAACACTGTGATCGACTGCTGAGACTGTTTAGAGAACAAAATCATGTGATCAACGCTAATGATTCACTGCTTGTCATGATCTGTACGGATCGTGATCTGTGCGTGTGGCGATAACTCACAGATTTTATCAAAATCACTGATCTTCCATCCCTGGTTACGAGTACTGCAGTTCATGAACTTTGCTGTTTCTGTGAATAATTAGGAATAGTATATTTTCATACTGTACCGTATATTTCGCCACCCAATGTTAATGCAAGACGGTTCGTGGATACCTTTGAAATATTCTGTGGAGAAAATTATTGAGCAAGGAGAAGAATCAATATTAATTGCGCTCCAAATATTTTTGCAAGTCAGATACAGATATAACGTTTGCATTAAAAAATGGACTTTTTTAGCTTTATATTAGCTTTATATTAGTAATTATATTAGCTTGCAAATAAATCTACGCCCTTGCGAGCGGTCTTCCGACAGTTAACCAGAACATTCACCATTGCGGACGAAAACATGCGTGTATGCATGTTTTTAAGTGCTTTCTTCGTTTTATTTACCAATTCCTCCTCAGTTTTCGCGACAAAATGGATGGAGTAGATCTTATGCTTTAGGTTTGCTCAGAAATTCTTGATGGAATGCAGCTGGGGATGTTAGGTGGGTTCGCCAACTTGGGTACCACATCGATATTCGGCTCCTCCAACGATCGCTTCGAGTGACCCGACGCCAGATCTGACCAGAACACCGCGTCTTCGCCCTATGGTATTTCTTGATGGACGACGCAATTTCCGACAGGCACTTCGTAGTATAAATTTCCCCGTTCACGGCCATTCCGAAGCGAAAGAACAGCCGCTTTGACATCCCCTTCTCGGTGCTTGTAAGCCACAGTAGCACCTTCTTGTGGAATTTAGTGTGTGAAATGAACTTCACCTCACATCCATCGTGGGAGAAGTAGAATACGAAGTGCTCTGCCAGGCGTTGCCATCCAGGGTGATGTAGCTCTCCTCGTTCATCACCACCGCCACGTTGCGATTCACCGGGAAAATCGTCTTGACCATCATATTCAGCCGCTGCCGCTGCGTCACTGCCTGCAGCTCACACATTCCAATATCGGATCATATTGGATCATTTAGATTAACCTATTCAATACAAGAAGCAACAAGAATATGATGTGTCTCGTTTCCAATACCTCCCCAAATAATACCGAAGTACTAGTTTAAACTGCTACGAGCTCTGTATCGCCATTCTGTAATCATCCACAATCTAGAAAAGCCAGACACTTTTAAATAATTTTAAATCATACGTTTTTTTTTAATTTTCATAGTGAAAAATGAAAACCATCACATCTAACTAACATTGTAAAAATGAATATTCGGCTTACTTACTTATCCTGGTTCGCTGTCCTTCAGGATTTGACCTGCATTATTATATTCCGCCAACTAACTCGGTCCATGGCGGTTCGTCTTCAATTTCTCGACTGTCCCACACTTTTGAGGAGCTCGTGGTTTATCCTTCTGCTCCATACACCGCCAAAGATGGGCCTAAACACAAGACATTCAAAACGGCCAGTGCCCGTCGAGCATTGTCCACGTTTCGTTTGGAATGCATTCGCCACTAATCCAACCTTTACTGCATCACGTTTCAGTTTGGTATACTGCTCAGCAACCGCCTGGAACATCCTTCCGACAATGTCCACGTCGTCAGTGAAACAGATAAATTGGCTAGATTTATTGAACATCGTGCCCCGCATGTTAAAACCCGCACGTTTCAAAACACCTAGCGCGATGTTGAGCTGGCGACAGGAAATACCATCGCCTTGTCGAAGTCTCCTGCATGTGTCAAACGGGCTTGATAACGCGCCTGAAATCTTCACACAGCACCGAACAACATTCAACGTGGCCTTAATCAGTCTTGTCAGCTTCCCAGAAAAGCCGGTTTCGTCCAATATTTTTCCATAACTCTTCACGGTCGTTAGTATCGTGGCGGCCTTGAAATCTATGAATAACGGGTGGCAACTAAAATTTCGGAATTTATTCGCGGCCCTTATGCTCAACAACAAACAAGCTGTGTTAGCTCTCTCTCTCTCTCTCTCTCTCTCTCTCTCTCTCTCTCTCTCTCTCTCTCTCTCTCTCTCTCTCTCTCTCTCTCTCTCTCTCTCTCCCCTCTTCTTTTTGTTAATATTTTTTGTTTTGTTTATGCTTGCCCAGTTTTGCTAAAAATGACGTCGAAACAGGAAGCATTTCGGGAGCGCGTTGTACACTTCTTCGAACTGCAACAGAAATCTCAGTAAAAAGTATACGGTACAATATTTAAAAGTCAATTATGTTGCGGCTTCGACTGTTTACCATATGCTAAGATGCCCAATGACTATTCGCAAGCAAAGTAGTGGAAGACCAGCCAAAATTATGGACGCAGAAGGACATCGTTCTCTTTTTCGTTTCTTCAACAATTAGCCCTTTAGTTTGGCTATCAATTAAGATGTGCCAGACGAATGTTTGAAGAAAATTTTGATCCCGTTTCTACAAAAACATTATGCAGATGGACAATACGTGTTTTGGCCGGATAGAGCATCATCGCATTACGCCAAAAAAAAAATACACAATCGTTCCTGAATACCCATTTGGTCCCATTTGTACCCAAAAACCACGACCCGAAAAATCTGTCTCAGTGCGCCCAATCGAAGATTTCTTCGGGATTTTGAGTTCCTTGGTGTAAAAAAATAACTGAAGAGCCACGAATTGCAAACAGTTGATTGGTACTCTGAGAAAACTTTTCGTATAGTTTTTATGTGTTTCACACATAAATTTTTTCCATGTGCCCAGTAAATGTGTTATCTTTAAAATTTGCACATACTATTCATATGCATGCACCGTCAGTACCAAGAAGCGCGCCCGTACGGGTAACATTGATAAACGCTAGCATTGACAGTTAACATTGACCAAAGCTTCCGCGACAGCGAAAGTTTTACCTTTCGGTGCGGTTTTTGTAAAGTTTATTTCTCTGACCGTTTCAGGGGCAAGCGAAAACGTTTACGCATGGAACATAACAAACATTGTACGTCGAATCGTGCCTTGTGAGTTAGCTTAGTACATGTGTGAGAGGTTTCGCGCGCCACCTGAAACTCTCATAGAACTAATGTAAAGTCCAGCTCTACTCTCTTTTTTTCTCAGCAGCTGTTCTAGTACTTCTTACTACGAACAATTAAGAGCTGTTATAAATACCAGCGGCAACACCGCGAGCAGGGGTTCCAAGTCGTGTGAAAGTGTAGGGTTAGAGAATTTCGTGTTACGTTAGAAGTTAAGTTCCATTCGTGGTGAAGAGAATTACTTATGGATAGAGTAGTAGTGAGTTAAAGGATAATTTTATAAGCTAAATTTGATTCTCTTTTAGTTTTCAATTTAATTCCTTTTTTTTTTGTTTGGTAGATTTGGCAAAAAAAATTAGAAAGTTACAATAATAATTTAAAAGTTAAAACATAATTTGAAAGTTGAAGAAATAATTTAAGAAGGGAGAGTAACAAGTATGACTCCTAGAAGAATTGAAGGAGGGAGAGTAACAGTAATGACTCCCGATAGAAAATCGAAACTGTGTGGTATCACAAAGATAAACCAATAACACTGCCGTAGCTGTGTGACAATATATGCACCAACAAAGGGGTGCATACTGTATGCGCGCAGTTACTGCATTAAAGTAACTCCGACACTAAAATCCGCGGATCATAGCATGCGCTGCAAAAGCATGCTGGGAAGTACACCCGTTCAATCGGCCTCTTTTCCCAACGGACAGACAGCGAGGTAAGACCTAATCCTATATAGCTCTACGCGTTGGGTGATTCCTCAGTTCCGGAACACTCACATTGGCGACCGTGACAGGACGCTGGTTTTTTTTTTTACCAGCAGTAAATCTAATTTTATTACGAAGTTTTGAACACTGCTGCGGAATCACCCAATGCGCAGAAGTTTTTTTTTACACAGAAAACCGTTAGTGCAAAAAAAAAATGATGGCCGACGAGCCTCGTTTCAATTTGGAACTGGAATGCCGGTTGAACTCGGGTAAAGTGGGTTTGAACAGTTGCGGTTCATATTGTAAAATTTCATTGAATATGTACCAGGTCGACCACTTTGGACGAACGTCTGTTTGATGTGATAGTGAAAAAAAAAAAAAAAAAGTTGACAGTCATGAGCGGCTCAAATGACCGCGTGCTTTGTTAAACATTGGAAGCGGTTCGGGATGACTGCAACTTGATATCGGCAGCGGCTCGGGATGACCGCAGTTCGTATTTGTTGGTATTTTGGTCTTAGAGCGGTTCGGGATGACCGCATACTTATTTAGTAATCGGAAGCGGTTCGGGATGACCGCATGCTGGGATTGAAATCAGTAGCGGCTCGGGATGACCGCCTGCTGGGATTGAAATCAGTAGCGGCTCGGGATGACCGCATGCTTATTTGACAATTGGAAACAAAGCGGGTGCGCTTTGTTTGGTATTTGAAGTGGTTCGGGATGGCCGCAATTCAATTTCGGGATGATCGCCTATTTGGTTTGCCATCGGAAGCAAATCGAAATGAGCGTATTCTAATTTGAGAGCGGCTCGGGATGACCGCGTGCGTAGTTTCTAAAGGAAACGGTTCGGGATGACCGCAATTTGATATCGGGAGCGGCTCGGGATAACCGCCTGGGATGACTTGCTGTCAGAAGCTACAAAAAAAAAAAAAAAAAAAAAAACGCTTTGTTTAAGATCGACTAGGGGCAATATAAGCAGCTTTTATTCCTCTCTACTGTTTTCTACAGGATTATCAATTCGAGTGTTGTCAAATCCAAAATCGGAAATGTCAAGCGACGGGAAATATGTACGTGCACCAGAGCTCCACAGCGACTCAGATGTTCCTTGCAGTGGATCTGATGAAGCAACCAGCGATTTAGATGTCTGTGATAGCGATCCACGTTTCTCAGAGATAAGTTTCGACAAGGTAATTGAGGATAACGTTGGTGATCAGGAAGAAGCGAAAGACGAAAACCTTAACAATATATCAGCCCTTCGAGACGAAAACCGGGAGTACCTTCGCAGAATGGAGAAAATGGAAAACATGTTGAACCAGTTGGTGGAAAAGTTAGGTTCGGGTCAACCCCTCAATACCTCTAATTCGATACCGTTCGAGGACGATCGCAGTTGGAATACCGTAGCTGAACCCGCAGGACCTATAGCGAGTACTAGTGGATTGCGTTGGCAGAACATCCTACCTTTTCCAAACGATGTCCCAGCGAATCAAATGTGGGAACAATGGAACCGTTTTATTGATCGGTTTGAAATCGCTACATCGATCTCCAACGTTAGCGATTCAGTGAAACGCTCTCAACTCCTGTTTCTTTCACTGGGGGAAAAACTTCAAGGAATAGTTCGAGCTGCCAGACTCCGTCCAAGTCTGCGAGACCCGAACTGTTATGATTTATTTATAAAGAACATTGAATCCTACCTACAATCGATGGTGGACATTACAGCTGAGCATGAAACGTTTCACAAATTGAAGCAGCGTCCAGATGAACCAACAATAGCTTTCCATGCACGGTTAATGGAAAAAGTACGCCTATGCAGATACAGCAGCGTAGATGAAGACCGGTTTGTTCATATGCAGCTCTTGAAAGGCATGCAAAATAGGGATTTAGCTAAACACGCGAGAATGCTCGGATACGAAACAACCTTCATAGTGCAATCAGCAACTCGAGAGGAGGCGTATACGGCTGGATCTGCAGAAGTCGAAACATCGGAGGCATTCGCAGTAATACAGAACCAGCAGCGCCTATCCACCGATCGATTCAAACGAAAAAGCAGGTTCGACTCATCGGAAGACAGTCGAATACAACCCAAGAGGCAACGAGAAACAAATGATGGACCACGTGGATTAGGACGTCGCTCCCGCTGTCCAAAATGTTACCGTCTATTTCACAAGTTCGGATCGTGTCCAGCTGCTAATCGGAATTGCAACGCTTGTGGAAAACGTGGTCATTTCGCAGCCGCATGTCGGAAGAAAAACGCTAACAGCATTCAAACTAGACAGAGGTACGCCCCGCAGTTGACAGAAGAAGAAGCAGAAGAAAAGAAGGTATGTGATGATGAACCATGAGTCCTAGTTAATCGAATATTCGACATGATAAACATATAAACTATGTAAATCTAAAATAATCGGAATATTTGATTAAATATGTATTAAAAGAACAAAATCTTGTACTTATTCGCAACTCACTTCCAGCAAATAAATGCACTGTCGCTCATGGATGTACTTGTCAAGTGCCGACTAGGGTCGTCGTTTCCAATTCAATTTTTGATAGACTCAGGAGCAGATGTGAATATTGTAGGGGGCGAGGATTGGAGTAAACTACAATGCGAATTCAACTCAGGTCAAGCAAAATTGGAGCTAATCGAATTGTCGAGCAATAATGACCTTCGATCTTACGCTTCCAATCAGCCCATCGCAGTTAGGTGCAGTTTTAGAGCAGTAATAGAAGTAGTTGGGTGCCACAAACCGTCGATCGTTGCTGAGTTCTTGGTGGTCACCGAAGGTCGTCGTTCATTGCTGGGCCGGTCGACGGCAAGCGACTTGAAACTTTTGAAGGTAGGTGCGTCCGTAAACAACTGTGAAGCAGTGGAAGAGATTAAAATATTCCCGAAAGTACCGGGAGTTATTATAAAATTCAGCGTTAACGATTCCATACCACCGACCAAAAACGCTTATTATAACGTACCAGCGGCCTATAGGGAAAGTGCAAGGAAAAGACTCCAGACCATGGAAGAGCAGGGAATTATTGAGCGAATAACGACCGCCCCTAATTGGATTAGCGGTATGTCAGCAGTTGCCAAGGGCAAAGATGACTTTCGTCTGGTCGTCAACATGAAAGCACCAAATCGAGCTATCAACCGAGAATACTTTCGACTACCGTTGCTGGATGAAATGAGGGTCCAGCTTCACGGTGCAAAGTTCTTCTCGAAGATCGATTTAACGAATGCATTTTACCATCTGGAGCTGCACGAAGAATCTCGGGACTTGACCACCTTCTTATCTGAAAGTGGCATGTTTAGGTTCACTCGTTTGATGTTCGGAGTAAATTGTGCTCCGGAAATATTCCAGCGAGAAATGTCACGAATCCTTGAAGGAGTGAAAAACAAAATAGTATACATAGACGACATATTGATGTTCGCAGAAACTTTGGAAGAGCTCCATAAAACCGTGGCTCAGGTTCTCGAGATTCTGAGAAAAAACAACTTGACCATAAATCCAAAAAAATGCGAATTCGACAAAACTCGAATCACATTCCTTGGTCACGAACTCGACGAAAACGGCTTTAATATTGACGAGGCGAAAATTAAAGACATCCGCAGATTCAGACCTCCTTCAACAGTTTCGGAGTTAAGAAGTTTCTTGGGTCTGGCATCGTTCGTAGGCCCATACATAAAAAATTTTGCCGATACTGCCAGTCCTTTGTGGGCGATAACAAGCTCTAATACGTGGGTCTGGGGTCCCGAACAACAAGTGGGTTTTGAAACATTAAAGGAACAAATTGTAAACTGCACGATATCCCTTGGATATTTCGCGGACGACCAAAAGACTATTCTATACACAGATGCCTCCCCGAACGCCCTCGGCGCAGTGTTGGTCCAACAAGAGGATGATCGACATCCTCGCGTGATTAGCTTTGCGTCCAAGGCTCTGACACAGACAGAAAAAAGATATCCACAAAACCAACGTGAAGCGTTAGGAGCAGTATGGGCGGTTGAGCATTTCGCTTATTTTCTACTAGGACGGCCATTCACGCTTCGCACAGACGCGCAGGGATTTACATTCATCTTGAACAGATCCCGAGAAGACTCAAAGCGAGCCCTGAATCGAGCTGACGGTTGGGCTCTTCGACTCAGCCCCTATAATTTTGAGGTAGAATATGTTCGTGGACGCGACAATATTGCTGACCCGTCCTCAAGATTGTACGAAGGTGAAGACGACCCTTTTGACGAAAACATTAGCCCGTGGGAAATTGCTGCTCTTGAGGCAAATCAAATTAGTTTTCTTACACAAAATGAAATCAAAATAGCAACTGCTGCTGACCAACGGTTGCAAGAGGTAATAGATGCTCTTGAATCTAGAGTTTGGCCAATACACCTGAAGAAATTTAAAGCTCTAAGCAACGAGTTGAGCTCACGTAACGGACTACTGGTAAAATCAGGATGTGCTGTTATCCCAGAAAACTTACAACGGAAAACACTGTCTATTGCACACAAGGGCCATCCCTCAATAGCTAAATTTAAAAGTATTTTGAGACGGCGAGTATGGTGGCCTGGTATGGCAAAAGACGCGGAAGCATGGGTAAACTCGTGTGCGCTATGTGCGACAACCGGTAAACCAGAAAAACCCACCCCCATGCAACGCTTGTTCGCCCCAAGTTCAGTATGGGAGACGATTGCCGTAGACTTTAATGGACCATATATGCGGTTTGGGGGAATCTCCATTCTGGTTCTTGTAGACTATCGGTCCAGGTACATTGTTGCAAAACCAGTAAAATCGACAAGCTTCGAGAACACGAGAAAGATTTTAGATGCTGTATTTGAGAAAGAGGGTTTTCCAGAATGCATTAAATCAGATAATGGTCCTCCATTTAACGGCGAGGAGTACAAAAGATACTGCCTTGAACGTGGAATCAATTTAGTCTTTTCTACTCCCCTACATCCCCAGCAAAATGGACTAGCTGAAAGCTGTATGAAGCTGGTTAACAAAGCAATGACAGCCGCAGCATCCAGTGGAACAAACTACAGGGACGAATTGAACGCGGCAATTCACGCGCATAACGCAGCCGCCCACTCTATTACAAGAATACCACCCGAGGAAGTGATGATGGGACGAAAAATAAAGCGGGGTCTCCCTCTGCTATGCCCCGGCAAAGCTACTTTTGACAACGATCAGCTGAGTGCTAGAGACCGCGATGCAAAGATTCTAGGTAAGAGACGAGAAGACACTAGACGCAGCTCTCGTGTATGCAGAATTAAACCTGGAGACCAAGTTGTGATAGAGCGACAAACCCGAGGCAAAGCTGAGTCCCGATTTGATCCTCATAAATATACCGTTATAGAAGAAAACAGCGGAATGCTTGTCTTGAGTGATGAATCTGGTCAAATAGTTAAAAGGCATGTCTCACAGACCAAGAGGGTTTACGACTGGAGACAACCCAACCCACAGAGTGTTGACATCAACGACAATAGAGATCCTGTTCAAACTTCAGCACCTGAAACCGACAAACAAACAGATAATCAACCCACTCGACGATCCACGAGAAGTAAGCGATCGCCAACACACTTGAAGAATTTTGTTCGTCTGACGGAACAGCAGTAAAAAAAATCGAAAAGAAATCGAACTTTTATGCGTTGCTTGACCGTGGAAGCTAAAATCAATGAAATTATCAGTAAAATTTTACGGAATTGGTCAAGTTGTTTTTTTTACCTCAACTTTTGTTATAATTCACTGGAAACATCACAGCTATGGGTACGGACACATTCCAAATTATGTTATCCACAACCAATGTTATCTCACAACCAAAATCGAATTAAAGCCCACAAAAGACAAACTGTTAAACCTAAACATCTATTCCATCGTCTAACTTCAATGAGTTTTCTTTGATACACGTACACGCCGGGGGTTTCATTAAGCTCGACTTGTATGGCGGTCATCCTCTCACTAATACATGAAGCCATCCAACGGCTTACTGGGCTTACTCGGCGAAGTAGTTGGAAAGACCATCGCACAAAACGCCTTGACCTCATTTCTGACAGTCATGAGTGCTCTTTTACATGGAGTTAGAGTTCAAGAAAATAATAATCAAATTGTTTGGTTTTATTAAAAGAAATTGCCTTACATGCATTTTAAAGTAATCGACACAACCCCTCACGAAAACACTTATCGAAGGCGCTAGATGTGACAAAATTTGAGTATACAAACCACCCAGCATTGTCATTTGACGTCAAGATAACATCATCATGCTATGATCTGTAGCAGCTGCCTTGGTGTTAGTCGGTACATCAAACGACCCAACCGACAAGTGATTATACATATGCAGAATCCATCTATGTCAAAGGGGTTTCCAGTAAGGTATGTAATTGCGTAGTAATCAGAAATTACTTATGTAATCATTTGCGAATTAATAAGGAAAACAATGGTAATAATCAACATAGTAATCATTGCTGTTGGAAACCTCTTGTCTATGTCTCAAAATATTACTATGAAGTAATTTGCGGTTTCGTCACTAACGAAAATGACATTAGCTGCGGATCGTTTATGTAGAAGTGAGGGGGAGCGAAGAGTGGTGGAGAAGATCCGGGTGTTTGATATTTGATGTTTTTTGATATTATTCCTACTGCAAACAGCCTCAGCGAGGGCCCCAGCTAATGAAAAAAAAAAAATCTTTTTATGTGTGCGTGGTGGAATACTTCATGCTAACATTTGAAAATAGCGTAACAAATCAAATGTTACATGATACATTGTAAAAATAACTTTCATTTGGTTTTAATTGATTAGTATTGATATCATAACGTATATAAAATGTATCCCACTGGAAATAGCTGCATAGTACTTTTCGACTATTCTAGTGAATAAATCGTATAAATAGAAACTGATTATGATTGGTTGAGGTTATCATAAATAAATCACATAACGGAATAAAAAGCATACAGAACAGATTAACAGGCTCGAAGGAAGTAATCGATTTTTGTGTGTAAAATCTGTCGGTAGCGCCCTCCAGAAATGGTTTGCCAAACGCACCAAAAAAAAATATATATCCATGTACCTTTATCAATATTTCTTTGTGCTGGAGTTACATAGTAGCGATGGCAGCGACATCAAGATTTAGTTTGCCACTTACTGCTCGAGGGGTGCTCTATTGAAGGATTACTCGTAGATTACATAAAAAAAACCTTTTACACACTTTTTGTCAATTACCTGGTAGTCTGTTCTCTGTGTAAAAAGGCTTGTATGGAAGATTGAAAACGTAAACGAGATATTCAAATAAGTCGTGTTCAAGAAGCTTCAGTAAAGTTGTTATAAGTTTCAGATGCCATTGCGGATTTTATTGGAGTTGCACAATATTTTTTTTCAAGTGGAAGGGGGATGTGTGGTATCACAAAGATAAACCAATAACACTGCCGTAGCTGTGTGACAATATATGCACCAACAAAGGGGTGCATACTGTATGCGCGCAGTTACTGCATTAAAGTAACTCCGACACTAAAATCCGCGGATCATAGCATGCGCTGCAAAAGCATGCTGGGAAGTACACCCGTTCAATCGGCCTCTTTTCCCAACGGACAGACAGCGAGGTAAGACCTAATCCTATATAGCTCTACGCGTTGGGTGATTCCTCAGTTCCGGAACACTCACAGAAACCCACGGAAAGTGAGCGATATTACGGTTAGTGAAATAAGCAAGAAGTTCAATAGGAACAGTAGTAAAATGTAAGAGTTCATTCGATGAATAAATTGAATGTTATAAAGAACTAAAGTAAATCAAATCAAAGGCGTGAAGATTAAGAAAAAAAAAGTCGCCTAAGATATTAAGGAAAACAACCAAAAAATTAAATTCCGTACGTAAATCCATTATTAACGTTTTACATGTAAACCAATCTCAGAGAAAGAGGATAATAAAATTCGGTGCGATCAGAGCATCTCAGAAAATTCAAAAATTTAAATTTTTTTAGATTGGTATAAATTTTTTTGCGAGTGTAGATATAAGAAGTGAATTATGAATGATCATTGAGACCAGCAGCCGGAAGACGACCCGAGACGAGTGAAGACATCCTACAGTACGAATATCGGTGAGCTCAAGCTTGGAGAGCTCTCACAGGCACGAGAGGAGAAAGGACTGTGGGGAACAACGAGTGTAGACGGTCAAGGAGTACGTAACAATACACCAGGAACTAGCGAGATAGACATCCCAGGCGAATTCCAGTACAAGAAGTTTCTAAATTCAGTGCGAATTAAACGCACTACCATAAACAATTCCTAGGAGTGATGAAGATATCGTAAAGGCGCCAACCCAGCAAATAGTAATAAAAAGTAAAACGCAATTCGGAGGGCAAGTCGTGTGAACAAGGCAAGGATTTACACCCTATACATATACACTATATAACTATACAGTGTACATTAGAAAAACTTAAATGTGGTTAAGCATAGAACTTGGCACCATTAATACACCACGAAACAATATTTCGTCCAGCAGATAGACGAAAAGTTAACACAATTTAATATCGATAAGCATTACGATATACGAAGTATGCAAAGTAAAAGCCATTACTCCGGCAACATTTTTTTTTTTTTTTTTTTTTTTTTTGTTTTTTTTTGTGGGGTGTTGAGTTGGAGCTGCTTGGCAGCTTGATTTTCAAGGCTCAACCCAAAAGGATAATAAATTTTAGCTTCTATCTTGCAACAGTACTTCCAGACGGACTAGCCTATGTCGGCCGGTTGAACACTGGTTGGCCAGTACTGTCTTTGGATAGGTTTTCAAAATAAAACAAATTGACTGTAGTGCGATGTAGTTGTTCATGGTGGCTGCCCGATAAAAAATCCCCCCTACTTTTCCTCCGATTTAGTAGGTTCGCGTCGGGTGAATCGCCCGATTTTGGACCCGACGAATCGGCCGATTGTTGCAACGACGCTTATGGGAGTTTAACAGGGCGATCTACCGATTCGTCGGTATGTTTAATCGATCGACTAAAACCGACTAAATTGGCTGTTTAGTCGGGTGATGAAATAGAGGTGTCTGATGGAACCAAACGAAATAGGTTGATTAATCGGGAGATAAAATTTGTCAATATACCGACGAAATAAGTGGATTAATTGGTGTATGTAGTTAACTTGCCTACCAAAGCCGATCAAATCGGTGGAGGAATCAGATGACGAAATACGTAAATCATACGAAATAGGTGGATTAATCGATGGAGAAAATTTTGTAACCTACGGAACCATACGAAATAGGTTGATTATTCGGGACATAAAATTTATCAATACAGACAAAATAGGTGGATCAATTTGAGCATTATATTGAAGTCTATAGAACCAAACCTAATTCTAATAAAAATGCTCCTAATAATGCCCTGAAAGTGGCCCTCTTCAACAACTCCTCCTGCCTCAGGAACAGCCCACCGTGCGAGATCGCTCGACCAGTTTAAAAGCGACTTTCGACTTCTGAGAATTGGCGACCAGCGGCCCAAGACCGAGTTGAACGAAGAAGACTGCTTGAAATAGCACGAGCGACGTCGGCGTGATGACAACCTGTAACAATCAGAAGGTAATTAATTGGAATCGAAAAAAGCTGTTCATTGAAGAAATTTCTCTCTTCTTCGGAACATACACGAACACTTATATTGACTCCTATAGTTTAATTTCACTAACCTGCTTATCCTTCATGAAGCCAATCGATCAATTTCCTCCGCAGAACCAATCCGTTCCCATCGTGACAAAGGAGATGAAATTGTCGCAGAACCTTTTCGATTCCATGCCTCATTGACGGCGACGCAGATCCGGACGGAGTTCCTTTAAGGAAGATATAAACCGAGTCAAGAGCAGCTTGTTACTGGACCTAACCTCCATCTCCGTTGTGTGGCTCCACAATTCGATACGAAAAAATAGTCGCACGATAATTTTCAGTGCGAAATTCCAACTAAAATAGCGATAATAAGTTACAAATTCAATGCAGCTGTCTTTTTATGTAAAGGATACTTACCTAGCTATTCAAATAAAGAACAAGTAAATTAGAAGTAAACTGGCCTTGTTCAAAAATCAATCAGACTTAGCTGTCAAAAGATCATTCTGTACAGAGTAAACCGATCATCATCTGATTTAATCGTTACCCGACGGTAACAGATTAAATATACCAATGCGTCGGGTGACGGAGACAAGCACCTAACGCGATCCGACGAAGTCGGTTGATTAATAGGTTGATTTCTTCGGCATCCTATTTCGTCGGTAGATGCGTAAAACAGCATCTGTCAAAATTTTCTATTGGGTGAATATGAGTCTGAAGACGAGTGATAAAGTCAGATGAGTAGGTACGTCGCGTCAAACGTTTCTCCTTTCTTAACTAAGAAACAAGTCGGGAAGCAAATTTGAATTTGGTAATGCTTTATCGATTTTAAGATACTTTATAGGGTTTTAGAATTTCTAAATCTTGTTTTTTTGAGTCTTTAGAGGTAATGTCACCCACTAAAATATTGTTTTACTAACAGTATATGCATTGCGTTGACGTAAATCTAAACTTTGTTCGCTTAATACTTCTGAAAACTACTGAAAATAAAACTCAATTGTTTGACAAATGTATTAATGAATTTTTGAGTTGTCGTCGTGTCGACTAATCTAACACCCGCTTCTAGGCAAGTTTCCATTTAGTATGCAACTATGTTATGTTTTTCGCTGAAGAAATAATAATAAACTTAGTAATATTTAAACCTATTAGAAAACATTATAAATTTTGAATATCACTGGTTCGCTTACCTTTCTCTTGCCTTTTTCTTTGTTAGCTTTACCTGGATTCTCTGTAGCCCGTCACATCACCTGAATCAGTTATTGGTCCATATTATTGTTGTTATCCTGTTGTTCCAGATTCTTTTCTTGTTCAGGTCGTGTTAGTTTGTCGACATTTACTTGGTCTTCCAGCAAAAACAAACTGAAAGAAGAAAAAAAGACGAAAGCCCCTTGGGCAACTGCCCTGGATAGATTAAAATTCGCGATTCGGGCAAGCCAAGTCAAAGGTAATATCTTTGTGATTAACCTTACCAAAAGCCCCGAATCAATAGAAAATAGGTATACGTATATAAATTAAGATTCGTAAATCGAATCTTCGAACGTCTTGCTACCATTTTGAACGTTCTGCCAAATCAATTGTTTCAAAAATACTTTTGGTAGGCTTCACCACATTTGGCATCACTAGTGTGCATCTTCCATTTGTGTAAAGATACAGACCAGCCCTGGGACCTGGTTGCAGTTAAGCAATCCTCAAGGTTATGCCATGCCCAGGGCCATTACTCCGGCAACATATTGGATAAATAACCGAATACTTCGTAGATTTATAAAAGTATTCAGAACATCAAAATTTATTATGCTGATTCTATGTTGAAAATGCATCTTTTTCATTAAAATACATTATTTAGTTATGAAAATGTCCGGAAACTTCAGCTAGACGTGTTTAAACATACTTTCGCTCGCTAACAATTCAGTTAAAATTACGCATGCCCCAGATATTCAAAACGCCATATCTTCCAAACTACCAATATTGTATTTTCTAGTTAAGTGATTCTTGTGTAGAATTTTCTGGCGAACATTCGTTTCGTTTTGAGATATTCGCATTTTTCGTTTTAAATCGCAAAAAAATATATGATTTTGACAAATTAGATCAAAACTGATAACATCATTCGATTGCGCGGACAAATATCAATAGAAAAAGTATATTGGCATGTCTTCACATCAAACTGTTTCAGAGATCAATTTGATCAATCGGCACAATATTTTGGGAAATTGTTTGTGGGGTCGGAATGAACAATTATGCCATCTTCGGTTGAAATCGCTGATGGTCGAATCCAAACCTTGTGTAAGTTTGAGATGGAACGACCCATATAAGATTTATGTACCAGCCGACGTACTAAATACGCGGCGACTGGTTCTTTCACGGTAGTAGCAATTTAGTGGAATACAAAAAATTATTCAAATGAAAGAAAACGTTTTTCACCATTCCATTTCCATTTAATTGTGAAATGTTTTTTTTTTATTTGTTTTTTGTGCGTCTTTCTAATGTGTAAAGATACAGGCCAGCTTTGGAACCTGCTTGCAGTTAAGTAATCCTCAAGGTTATGTCAAACTCAGGGATAATTTTGTAAATTTGTCATATTAGTAGCATTCAATGTAAACTATTTGTTTCTTTTTATACATATTACTTTCCTTGTCAATTGCAAACAAGAATTAAGAACGACAAAACATCGATTTCGAACACGTGTTTTATTTCTAGGCGAACTAAGGTGACAAAAATTAGTCTAACATACATAATTGATTAAGTGCTAAACATAGATCACCCCGTGTAAGTACAAAAAAAAAGTTTATGAGTGTGGCCCATTACTACATTAAGTATCTGCCGGGAAGGCCAACGATAGCTTTTACTCTTTGTGAGAAATATCTTTCGATTTCGATGATCTACGACCCACACATCATACAATCGTCCTTATTCTCCAGTGAACAAACCATCTCAGCCATTCGACGGTTACGGTCGGCTAATGTACCGTTCGTCTGCGAAGAGCTACTCGGCGAGGAGGATGAAGCGTCCTCGTTGTTCTGATTTGAAGTGCTGCTGGTTCCGTTCGTCTTTGAAACGAAAGAAGAATTGGCAGATCCGGCCGTACTACTGCTATTTAAGCGATTTACTTCGGAGAGTTTACTTTTATCGACGGTGAACTGAATGGCATTGGCTGCTGGTTTAGTACGCAAATAGTACATTCCCGTTTTCAATCCCATTTTCCAACCGTAAAAGTGAATTGAGGTCAGCTTTCCGTAGTTCGGCTCTGCAACGTGAATATTAAATGATTGTGACTGATCAATGAAGGCACCACGGTCAGCAGCCATTTTAATGCTGGTTTTGACTGAAATTTCCCACACAGTTTTATAGAGATCACGAATGTTCTTTGGAATTTCTTCGATATTCTGAATTGATCCATTGTTGGCAATTATATTATTCTTCATGTCTTCATCCCACAAGTCCAGCTCGGTAAGATCCTTCAAAAGATGGTGGTTGACAATCTGCAAAGATAAAAAACACTCACTTAACATCAACTATTCGAAAATACTTTTAATAACTTACCTGGAATTCTCCAGAGAGTACACGTCGATTGTATATGTTCGAAGTATACGGTTCAAACGATTCATTATTGCCGAGAATTTGTGCAGTCGAAGCCGTGGGCATTGGGGCCAGAAGCAGTGAATTGCGCACACCGTGCTTAGCGATTTTCTCTTTCAGGGCTGCCCAATCCCACAAGTTAGTTGGCTCTTTGTTCCACATGTCATACTGCAATATTCCTTTGCTGACAGGGCATCCGCTGTACGTTTCGTAGGTTCCTTCCTTTTCAGCAAGCTCACAACTAGCCTCTAGAGCACCGTAATAGATAGTTTCGAAAATCTGCTGATTTAACAACTGTGCATCTTCACTATCATAAGGATAACGCATCAAAATGAATGCATCTGCCAATCCTTGTACACCGATTCCAATCGGTCGATGACGCATGTTCGATCTCTTAGTCTCCGGGACTGGGTAAAAATTAATGTCAATAATTTTGTTAAGATTTCTAGTAACGATTTTGGAAACTTCTTTTAATTTCTGGAAGTCATAGGTCTTGTCCGGCTTAACAAACATGTTCAACGCTATCGAAGCAAGGTTACACACAGCTATCTCATCCTTTGAGGAGTATTCTACAATTTCCGTGCATAGGTTAGAGCACTTGATAGTACCAATGTTTTGCTGGTTGCTTTTACGATTGCAAGCGTCTTTGTAAAGCATATATGGTACTCCAGTTTCAACTTGCGATTCAATTATCGCAAACCACAAATCTTGTGCTTTCACCTTTCGGATAAAACGCCCCTCTTGCTCGTATTTTGTATACAGTTTCTCAAACTCTGCTCCCCATGTTTCAGGAAGCCCTGGGCAATCATGCGGACACATTAGACTCCAATCCTCGTTAGCTTCCACTCGCTTCATGAACAAATCAGGAATCCACAACGCGTAGAACATGTCTCTTGCTCGCACGTCTTCCGCGCCTGTGTTTTTCTTCAGATCAAGAAATTCGAAAATATCTCCATGCCATGGCTCCAAATAGATAGCAAACGCCCCCGGTCGCTTATTGCCGCCTTGGTCAACGTATTTGGCCGTATTATTATAGACCCTCAGCATCGGAATTAGTCCATTAGAGATGCCGTTGGTGCCCGCGATATACGTGCCCTTCGCTCGAATGCAGTGCACGTTTAGACCAACCCCACCGGCTGACTTAGAGATCAGTGCACATTGTTTCAAAGTGTCGTAAATGCCCTCAATGCTATCATCGCTCATTGTTAGCAGAAAACACGAGGACAACTGCGGCCGACGGGTTGCTGCTGCAAACATAGTCGGTGAAGCATGCGTGAAGTAGCGTTCCGAAAGCAGATTATACGTCTCGATGGCAGCATCGATGTCTTCGCCGTGAATTCCGATCGCTACCCGCATCAACATGTGCTGGGGTCTTTCGGCAATTTTACCTTTGATCTTTAATAAATAGGACCGTTCTAGCGTCTTGAAGCCGAAATAATTGTATCCAAAGTCTCGATCATAGATAATGGCTGAATTCAGTCGGTCGGCATTCTCTGTGATCACCTTGTAGTGAAAATCCGAGATCATTGGTGTTTTTTGCTTCAGATATTCGTTCTCCATCGTATACAGATCATGCATGACATCTAAGTATAAAAAGCAGAGCGACAAAGGAAAGTCTATTAGTACCTACTATCGAATACTATACGATGCTAGTTTTCTAGCCAATAAATCAAATTATAATTCCATAATATATCGCAAACCCGTGAATAGTGACCAGTTTTGATGTGTATACTGTTGGTTAATAATAACGATTAGTTAACTATCAAATAACATTACTAATATAAACGTTGTCTAAATTGTGGTGTCTATCAAATCTCAGACCGAATTAGTTATCTGCACAAGCAAAAAGAAAAGACGCATTATCATGTCACGTGTAAACGATGAAAACAGCTGTTCACTGGAAGCAACTTGACCGTTAAACTAAACATGAAATTTCCTGGAAGACATATATCTTGCCAAGCATCTTGTACAATCGTATAAGTATAGAATCCATCTCTTAGTTCTGCCATACACTACAGCATTCATGTATACTTATTTATACGGAACAACCAGTGTAACGGTCTGATTTGCAAATTTTGCTGCTACTTACCGGAGAAGTGTTTTTTCGTTTCTTTGTGTAGATTTGACACAGCAAGGCGAGCGGCCAGGATAGCATAATCAGCATGTTCCGTTGTCAACGTGGCTGCAGTTTCCGCAGCCAAATTATCCAGTTCCTGTGTAGTTACTCCAGAGTACAGTCCGTTGATTACTTTCAGTGTAATTGCGACCTGACGGGGTAGAAGTGAGACAGGGGATGAAGCACTAGGATAAAAGGTTATCGCATAATGGTAAGCATACCGGATCGACGAAATCCATGTTGAGTCCATAGCAAAGCTTTTGAATTCGTGAAGTAATTTTGTCCAGATGGACCTCTTCTTTGCGGCCGTCTGATTAATCAAGGAAGATTAAATATATATTTTCAAGTATTTTTTTTCAGGTGGACTTACCTCGTTTGTAGACATACATTTTGTTAGATTTATGAACCATTTTACCAAATTAATACTACAAAATTTAATAAATATGTATTCACAATTTCTATCAGTTAAGTTTACTCAACACAAACTATATTTTTTGCTTTAAAACCAGAATATCTTTATCACTATTTACCAAGAACCTAGCCAAGAACAGTAAACCTATCGTCATGAATAAACTTGAAAGAAATGACAAAATTGCGAAGTTTTCCCGCAATTTTATGTGCCGAAGCGTTGTTACCTTCACAGATGACAAAAGGAACGGGTGAAAGTGACACATTTTGACAGTTTTGACTTCTCCTCACTCCTAAAAAATCTTGTAAAAATTTAACACCCTACACGGAAAAATAATTAAACTCAAATATGCTTACTTTCGATTCAAATCGAACTTCCGTGCGGGAAGTTATTTTAGGTAAAAGCGAATTACCTACTTTTGAGTACCTGCGCTAAAGTCACTATTCGGTAAATTGATTGCATAGAATCAATAATATCAATATCAACAGCCGCGAAGAAATTTTTACGCAAAATTGCGCATTGTTGGTTTACTTAGATTTTGCGTTGTTTTTAACCAAAATGTCAAAGTAAAATTCAACCAAACGATGTATAAACATTCAACTTTACCTATTTTTTCGTCATTTTTTACGTAGCGTTAGGTATTGTCAATTGCAAGGAAAATTGTCCAATCAATAAGTGAAGATAGAATTAACAAAAGGGCGAATGTCGCAAGCGTAAACAAACCGAGTGAGGGTTGATTTTCCTATGCTGGTCCAGCAAAAATTAACTCTCACCCGTTTTGTTTACATTTGCGACATTCGCCCTTTTGTTAATTCTATCTAGAAGTGCGCAATCGTTCATAAAAGCGCAGAGAACAGACATTTATGTTCATATAAAATTACATTGAAATGGTGTGTAAAATTTGCTGGCGCCTTTGATATCTTAACCACAGCTGTTATACATGAGTGGGTTGTAATTAGTCGTACTTAAATCGTCGTTCGTAGTTCATTTTAGAATTCAATTGGTTGAAAAAAGACAGCAGCAGTTAGGTGAAACAGAGCATGAGTAGTGGCCGTAAATAAGCAAAAACGAAGTCAGGTATAAGCATTTTATTAACATTTACGGTACGTTTTAAAGATTTGTCCTAAAGCTTGTAACAAACATATTGTAACATTATATACGCAAATAGTGTTTTTAATAATGCTAATTTACGATAATGCTTAAACGCATTAGCAATGTTTATACAAAAGTTTTAACCTTGCGAATTGCTGATATACCGTTGTCTGGTATTAGCGATGCCGAGCTACAGTCAATATGGGGTTATGCGTTAATGCTTGTGGTTACTTGGGTAGGTTGAGAAAAATAGTTGACATATTCAGTGAATAATAACGCATTTTGCTTCTTAGGCCCGACACATCCCAGGTAACCGCTAAGCACTGAATTAAGCTTGAAAGCTGCTCTATATTTGCAAGTTACATGCTGCCAGATATAATTCAGCATTGTCAAAGCATAGCAGCTTTAAAATGGCATTCTCAATGCTGAATTAATATTTACTTGAAGCACAGAGAACAGACTACCAGGTAATTGACAAAAAGTGTGTAAAAGGTTTTTATGTAATCTACGAGTAATCCTTCAATAGAGCACCCCTCGAGCAGTAAGTGGCAAACTAAATCTTGATGTCGCTGCCATCGCTGCTATGTAACTCCAGCACAAAGAAATATTGATAAAGGTACATGAATATTTTTTGACGCGTTTGGCAAACTATTTCTGGAGGGCGCTGCCGACAGATTTTACACACAAAAAATCGATTACTTCCTTCGAGCCTGTTAATCTGTTCTCTGTGCTTGAAGCACTATGAAAAGCTGATTAGATGCTCTAAGCAAGCTTTATTGCCGTTACCGACATGAAAAGAGATTTTGAACACTGCTCACACTTGCAGGAAATCCCCTTGCGAACGTACGCGTGATAACAGAAAAAATACTTCCCTTTCTTTTTGTCTTACGCAAAATCCTGCACCGCCGATTGAATAAATATCAACACGTATCTATAGGGCATATGCATACGGATAATATGCAAGAAATATTTCTATACATGTGTGCCATCACATAAAAAGAAAATAAAAGGTAGGTAATTCTCCCAAAGCGCAACTTATGGAAGATATGTGAAAAACAAAATCTTTCCCTCCATTCCGCCTTGATAAGCAAATCAAACATCCGAGTTAAGAATTTCGGTAATTTAAGTAGAGCTATTGGCAGCTGACTCGCAACTACCGTTTACAGATCAACTGGTAAAGGCGTTGCCCTACTCCTCTATTCCTATTCCTATCGACAGATTGGCTGGCGGTTCAATTCTAACCGAAAAAGAAAATAACAAAAAGCAATCTTGAAACGTCAACAAAGTACGCCATATAAGCATAACAGAGAGGGAAGATAAAAAAGGATGTAGAATATATTTTTCGCATTTTTTGATGTTTGACGTTTTACCGTTACGCAACAGGCGTTACGTTTTATGACTTTTGTAAAGCTCCAAGCACTAATGTAGCCGGATATTTCGCCAAAACCGGCTTTCTAGCAGCTTTTTATAGGCATATTGAACTATGCTGCACGATATGGTGTGCACCATAGGCTAATAAAAAGCTAGATTTCTGCTTCTTTAAGTGCTCACTGGTTACTTGGGATGCATCTGCCTAACCAGGTTTGTCAGAAGGGAAAACTCGTAGTTCCCAGCGCCGTAAAACAGCCGCAGTAGAGAAGTTTGACTCTTCCATCGTTGAGATTAAGAAATTCAGCATTAATACCACAAATGCCACGAATATAATAACGAAAGCCGAAAATCGGAAGTATTGAGTTTCTGGTAACTACACTGTAAGAACCTGTGTTTATTATCAGTATTTATCAATTATTGATATTTGTTTTCCCAAATTTAGCTTGCTATAGTTACTGTAGCAACGCAGTGGAGTGTAACGTATTGTAAGCAGACAAAACCGATCATAGTAATCAAAACGCTTTTTTCATCTAAGTGATCTAAGTGATATGAGCGCCACATAACGGGAGCATTACCACATAACTTCAAAATGGCGGTTTGGATTTTTACACATCCCGCAAGATTAAGATGAATGTCTGTTCTCTGTGATAAAAGTGCTATTTTAGCTTAAATCGTTTCGGTCTCTTCGGCGCACTTTTTGCTGGGAAGATAACGAAAAAGTGCGCCGAAGATACCGAAACGATTTAATGCAAAATAGCACTTTTATGAGCTATATCGCACTTCGGATGGTACAATTTTCCTTGCAATAACAATATTTTTGTGGTACACGGAGAATAAAAATGTAGTTTCAACCATATTTATGGTTGTTTTACGCACAAACAAAAATTTCGTTTTGTTTCAAACTGAAATGTATGATTGAAATGAAAATATTTATTGTTACATCAATGTCAACTTCAAATTTGAAAATACTTTACTTTTAATTCAAAACTGTTATTTACTTGATTCAAACAGAATCTCGTTTGGAAACAACAATATTTTCAGGTTGTTATAAAAATATTTTATTGAGGCTTAAAACAACAATCATTTTGTTTGAAACAAACCGGAGCTTTTTCGCTCCGTGTAGAGTGCACGAATGAATAATAGAGATTGCTCACATTTATTGGGTGCTTTGCCCAAAGTTAAACGCGGTCTAAAGGAAACACCGCGCTTGAAGCAAACACCGCGCTAGAACTGCTGTAAACAGGCATGTTGTTCATCTAACTGGGTCTTTACAAGTAACTAAAACTTTATGATTTCTGATAGATAATTTCTTCCAATAATATCAAAATCGACCCGGAAACTATGAAAGAGCATTTCATTTTTGAGATGCGCGGTGGATAATTTTCAATGATACACAATATTTATTGTGCTTTTACCACAGAGAACGGAATACAAGGTAATTGACAAAAAGTGTGTAAAAGGTTTTTATGTAATCTACGAGTAATCCTTCAATAGAGCATCCCTCGAGCAGTAAGTGGCAAACTAAATCTTGATGTCGCTGCTATCGCTGCTATGTAACTCCAGCACAGAGAAATATTGATAAAGGTATTTACATGGATATTTTTTATGCGTTTGGCAAACTATTTCTGGAGGGCGCTACCGACAGATTTTACACACAAAAAATCGATTACTTCCTTACTGCATTACTGCAGTTTTACTGAAACGTCACTTTTCCGTACGGAATAATATCTGGCGCAATTATTACCACAAGAAAAAATGACAGATACCCAAGCAGCACCATTTGTTGCATGAAGGGTTACGGAACTATAATTGAAACATTCAGGTATGGTAAAAGTTCGCATCAGTTACCTTTATCGAACTGTTATGTGATTGAAAAAGCGCAATAGGTGGAGCCTATATGCACCCAATTGTTACACAGATGTTTTATGAAACATCAATGCGCGTTACCTATCCATTCGCGACCACGATACTAAAGGAGATTTTAAACCTGTTCGCACTCCCACGAAATCCTATGCCGCGTTGTCAAAACTTGCGTGAAAACAAAAACAAAAATACTTCCTTCTCTTTTTTTCTCGCACAAAAACCAATGCGCGTTATCTAAATACAAGCAAGTATTCGCGACTACGATACTAAAAGAGATTTTGAGCCTGTTCGCACTCACACGAAATCCTACACTCAAAATATTCTGCACATAACTAATAGTAAATTTCCATATGAAATTCCCTATAATTATCATTAGCCGCATATAAACACAATCCTCCCAGAAATACACATAAAACTTATACGCATATGAATAGCATTGACGAACTGACATGACACTTAGAAGAAAATCCTTTAAAAAACATCGTCCTGCCCATTTTGCTTGCACACTACTGTTTTACCTGTTTTCACTGCGAATATGCGTATTATCGGGACACATAGAAACTATACAAAAAGTTTTCTCAGTGCATGGCATTTACTAAAATATTATTTGCACTTATTGCTTGGAAGATAATGAAAAAGTGCGCCGAAGATACCGAAACGATTTAATGCAAAATAGCACTTTTATGATATCGCATTTATGATATTGAAGTGCGATATCGCACTTTGGATGGTACAATTTTCCTTGCAATTGACAATATATAGTTCGATTTTCCACCAAATGAGAAATAACCATCGAACTGTCAAATTTTAACCAAAAAGTTAAAAATTTCGCGAAATGGTTCACAGCCTATATGAAGATAGAATTAACAAAAGGGCGAATGTCGCAAGCGTAAACAAACCGAGTGAGGGTTGATTTTCCTAAGCTGGTCCAGCAAAAAATAACTCTCACCCGTTTTGTTTACATTTGCGACATTCGCCCTTTTGTTAATTCTATCTAGATATATGCTGCTCCAGCAAAAAATGAACTCTCACTCAAGGGGTTTCCAGTGAGGCGTATAGATCATTTTACGATGACGTCATTTTGCCGTCAAATGACACCACTTGGTGGTTTGTTTACATGTTTTTGTCACATCCAGCGGTTTCGATTTGAAATTTTGTGAAGGATTACTGCATCAGTTGCTTTAAAATGCAAGTAAAGCACTTTCTCTTAAATAAAAACTAAAAGTTTTTATCATTATCTGCCGGACATAGATAGAAAACCACGTAGAAAACTCAATTCAAACTTTAGCACCATGTAAACAAACCACCAAGTGCTGTCAAAAAAGTGAGGTTAGGAGCTCCCGTGTAATGCTCTATAAGCACAGAGAGCAGACTACCAGGTAATCGACAAAAAGTGTGTAAAAGGTTTTTATGTAATCTACGAGTAATCCTTCAATAGAGCACCCCTCGAACAGTAAGTGGCAAACTAAATCTTGATGTCGCTGCCATCGCTGCTATAACTCCAGCACAAAGAAATTTTGATAGAGGTACGTGGATATTTTTTGATGCGTTTGGCAAACTATTTCTGGAGGGCGCCACCAACAGATTTTACACACAAAAAATCGATTACTTTCTTCGAGCCTGTTAATCTGTTATCTGTGGTATAAGTGCGTAGTAATCAGAGATTACTTTTGTAATCATTTACGAATTAATTAGGTAATCAATGGTAATCAGCATAATAATCAATGATAATCTTAAGTAATCATTGGTAATCATGATTAATTTATAAGTAATCACAAGAGATTGATTACTGGTAATCAGAGGTAATCAAAAGTAACTTTTTCCAAAGGTGCGTAGTAATCACTGCTGTTGGAAACCCCTTGCTCTCACTCGTTCTGTTTGACAGTTGGCTTTATCCGCCCCTTTGGCCCCTTTCAAATGTTGGTCGAGACTTTTCGTCCGTCAAGTTTGAAGGCTGAAGACGTTTCTCTTTCAGCGTGTTTCAGTAGTTTGTTTTGAAGTTTCTCTTTTATTTTTGTTTATGTCAGAATTATCTTAATAGAGTGGTAAATAGCAGAAATTCCGAATATTTAAGACAAACTTAAAGTCATTAAATAAAATTTAAAATGGAAATGTAAGTATTTTTAATTTTTCATGTATATGTACATTACATATTTATTGTTCAATGATTAGCGTCAACCCAAACGCAGCTGTTCTTACCAACTTCGAGGTTATGAATACACTAAAAAACATGAAAAGTAGCAAGAAAAAGCATGGTTTGAGGAATTTGGCTACCATTACGTATGAAACGGTTCAGTATCTGGAAGATACGGCATGTCGAGATCAAAGCTCCGATTCGATAGTAAATTTTCTTAAAGCAATGAAACAGTTTAATCTCACCAAAAACGAATGTCTGATGATGATCAATGACCCTCCCAGTTCTGCCTTGCACATACAGATCATGATCGAAGATTCCGATGAACGACTAACTGACGAGCAAGTCAATCGTATTATTGAGTTTGGATCAAAACTTCGAACGAGTAGCATCGACAGTGTAAGTCATCAAACTGAAGAAAACGAATGATTAATGCCTTGAAATGTGTGACGATTTAATATTCCTTGTACATATACAAATAATTTAAGTTGTAAAATAAAAACGAACTAGCTTAAGATACATCTCAATATCCCTGCTAGTTATTTTTAGTGATTTCGTATCTATCGTTTTTGATCACCGAGATCTTCGATAAAGTCTTCATCAATTTCGGGCCACTTCTCCGGAATTACATCAAACAAATCATCTTTTACATCTCCCTGAATAACAATCTCATCATCTCCGGTAACTGACGAGCCACAAGCGAATTTTGTACCGAAAAATTTAGCAGCCACCTTTAAGTCAATGTCGAATGTACCCATTCCGGTAACAACAGTAACCGACTTCTTTTTACCGCGTGCCGAACGGGAAACACAGATCTTCTTCGGGACATCATCCTTAACCTTCTTAGTTTTCATCATTCCTTTTCCGCCGCGTTTTTGCCGTTTTTTATCTTCTTCGCCGGCATCCTCAGTTGCACCGGAAGACCCGCCTGTGGCTCCACCTGCCGGCTTTCCACTTCCAACTCCGGTTGCACCAAGCGTAATGCGCTCAAATTCATCCGGAAGGTTTTTCGCTAACCACTGTTTGCACTTTTCATAGTCTGGATAGTATTCGCAATATTCCAGGGGCATCGAACAATTACCGCAATACTGGACTGACAGGGGATATTGGACACCTTCTTTGGTACCGATTTGTAATTTTTCTGGAATTTCACTGACCATCCTAAATTTTATCCAAAAAACCTTATTTACGGGCTTAATTCTCGTATGATTGATAATTTGAAGTTGCTCAATTCTATTAAGTCACGTACAATCCTATTCGCTAGAGTGACTATATACAGAGTGGCGACAATGTCAAAATTGGAATGATAATTATCTGTCAGTGTCATTCCAATCGAGCAGACGCAGTCCAAAGTAAATTGATATATACCAGGTATATGACAATGTGAGCTGTCATATACACTTTGCACTAACACATCTACACTAGTTCTGAGATTTCGAGCATTTTGTATGGAAAATTAGTTAATTTTTTAAAAAAATCGTTGGATACGCAAGATTTGTCTATTTTTTCCTCACAGTTTTTATGTTTATGCTTAGAACATTATTTCTAGTATGTATTTTCATGAATACAATGAAGTGCAACAGTCCAAATTGCAGGCGGAATTTTTTCCATCAAAACGGTATCAAGATGTCTCAAAGAAATGTCGTTATATCGCTTTCCTACAAGTAGTAAAACAAAAAAGATTTTTTTTTTAAATGCTCGGACATGATTGTTCAATAAGCAGCATGAGCAACATTGTTATCCGCCCGCGATATTTTTCGTCTGATTTCTGGTAAGCTTTTAAAGTGTTAATTATCTTCTAAGACCGTTTTGTAGCAATCTAAGATTACTTTTTATGGTTTTCTACATAGTGTTGCGACGGGTAAATTTATGATAAAAAGGTATCATCTTGGAACAGTGACTTCAACTTAAGGATTTTCAAGCAGTATCACAAGCATCTATTCGAATAAAACTATTTTTTAAAAGAAGACATCAAAGGCAGATATTCAAGAGCATCATGCAAGCAAAATGTTGGATGGAACGTGTTTTAATTTAAGCAACCGTATACCGTATTGATCGTGAAGTATTAGAAACATTAATTCATTTTTCAATTGCACATCAAAATAGTTAGTCACCCATGTTCTCAAATTTTTTACGCATAATAAAGAAGGCTACAAGTGCAAATGACTTTAAAATATAATCCTTACATTTCATTGTAAATGTTCAAATATTTTTCTGGAATAATATAGCTGCATTCATTAATTACAATTAATTTAGTTTTAATTTTCATGCAAGTTCCACCATATTTCAGAACTATTTCTTCTTCTTTCTACACACACTAATGCAATCCTCGATGGTCACATACCTGGTATATCAATTTACTTTGGACGCAGTCGACAGTCAAGGTGCGCGACAATAGCTTAAGAAGATTTCATAACTATTTCAATATTGTCAATTGCAAGGAAAATTGTACCATCCAAAATGCGATATCGCTCATAAAAGTGCTATTTTAGCTTAAATCGTTTCGGATCTTCGGCGCACTTTTTCGTTATCTTCCAAGCAATAAGTGCGCCGAAGAGACCGAAACGATTTAAGCTAAAATAGCACTTTTATGAGCGATTGAGCACTTATTGATTGGACAATTTTCCTTGCAATTGACAATACTTGTTAATCAAACTTTCAAGCAAACAGTATGCGTGTTTTCAATTCTCGCTGCTCGATTGGCTCCCAAAATGGCTGCTTCCGCGCATCTCTCACCTCTGAGTATTTCTACTGCTTCCGCGTATCTCTCACCTCTGAGTATTTCTAGTTTTTACTTTTCCAATTTTTCTTTACTGTCAAAAATATAAACACAAAAATTAATACAGTTGTGAGCAGTCAATTGGTTTTGTGATTATTCGATTTCTATGAAAGTATGAGCGCTAACAGTAGAGCAAATTTGCGCTGCAGACTATGTCTTTGCCTGTGCAATACCCAGGAGTTGGTGGCAGTAGTGTTTGCTGATCTGCACGGTCCGTTGCAAAGCTTCGCTCAGGAACTTCTTTCTCCGCAGGTAAAATCTGCCATCCTATCTAAGTTTATGTACTATTGGATTTTCTCAGTAGGCTACCTCAGAAAGTACTCAAGTTTGTTGCAATTGCTTTACGATGTGGAATATGATGCAGGATTTTCTCAATACCTGTCTAAAGGCGAATGAAGTACTTGCTGTGAACGAACAAATGGCCCTTCGAAAGTCCTGGGTTGCAAGCGACGATGAAAAGGATGCGTGTATTTCAGTCTGCCGAGTGGTGAAACGACACTACTACGGTATGGAAAAGCTGTTGTCTACTCTGAAACCTCCAGTGTTCCTTTCAAATTCGAATTCAAAAACTCAAATTTCAAATCAGAAGAAAACTATCAATGTTAAGGAACCAGGAAATTCAAAAACTCAAATTTCAAATCAGAAGCAAACTATCAAAGTTAAGGAACCAGCTTTTCGTTCTGGCACTGTAAGTAATAATATAATAAGTTTTAAATAAAGATTTTTTTTAAATATTTTTCTTGCAGTCACTACGGACGTATTCCAAGTGTAATGCTTCGAATAATATAGAAAAAGATGCAAAGGTTGCTAGATCCAGAAATATACCTAGTTCTATTAAACAAGAACCAATTGAAATTGATGATTCCGATGCATTTATGATGGTTAAAAAAGAACCTGCTGAATCATCGCCGTCACAATTTTACGAAATTGAATTTATTGATGATGATGCTATTACACTTAAAGAGACAAAACTGGAACCTGTTGAGTCGCTGGACAGCAATGTTGACGAAGGTGAAGATTACGAAGCGGACAGTAGTGTATCGTTAGATAGAGAAAGCTTGAACACGGTTTGCCAGGTATGTGGGAAAACAACTAAAGACATGGCTATTCACCTGGCATCGCACAGTGAGAAACTAACAATTTCCGACGAGAAAAACGTTTCGAAGAATACATCAAAAATTGTCGATCATAATGAATATAATACATCGCCCCGAAAGCGACTGCGACAATCGCTAGCTCGTACAGTTGATGGTACTAGCACTACGGGGAAGAATAAATTATCCGCGGGTACAAGATTGTCCTGTGAGGTTTGCGGTATTGTCTTATCCAATATATTGGTGGCAAGGATACACGCTAGATCACACATTTCCGACCGTCCTTTCAAAAAGGAAGCCCTGTTTGAGAGTGGCTAAACCGTAATTTTTATTGGGTCGTCCCTGAGTAGCGAAGTTGATTGCTATTCTTAAATTTTAGTTTTAGCGAATAATCAATAAATAAATTATATTATCATTCTATAAGTTGAAAAATGTCATGAACGGTGACCCGTTAATCACGTTTTGTTTTATTAAAAACTAATCCCGAAACAATGCAAGTTTGATTGAAGTTAGTAGTTAACTACTTGCCGATTCATGTTTTTATTGAATAGTTATTTAGACATTCGGCTATTCAAAATTCGGGACATTCAAAAAATTCGGCCTTTCGTGATTCGGTCTTTCATGGTTCGGCCTTCTGTGACTGTTGTTGAAATTCGGCCATTCGGCACCAGCCCGTTAAGTACAGACGGTACACTCAACCCCCGCTAATATGAAAAACAAGTCGTTCAGATTAGGCGAGTTCATTTTTAATCTGAATATTTGGTAACTCTATTCATTTTCACATATGCGCAAGACGCTCACCCTATGAACTTGTTGTTTTGATTTGACGAAAACAAACGTTTTGAAAACATTTCAAACATGCGCGAATTCTAAACATTCGGTTTGTAGAAGACGAAATGGGCTCGGCAGTTTCGACTAAAATGGTCTATTTTGAGTGCTGGAGAGAGGTAAGTTGCATATGAGCTATATTGCCAAAGCTCCTGAGCAAGAGGAAACGCATTAAATTTTTTTTCTTTTTTTTTAATTTACCGGTCAACTTTAACGTCAATTGTGTGTGACGCTTAATCGGTTTTTAATGTGAACGCATTCATACCGCCGGGGTACAGATTAAAAATGTTTAGATTAAAGAAGGTCATACCAACGAGGGTACACGGTATCCAGCTTTTTACGAGCCATAATGGCGGACGTGTTCGTAATATTTGAACAGCATTTTTGACATTTCCCTAATACATCGCACGTTTGCTTTCCGCGCGTTCACGGTAAAACTAAAGGAATGTACGGAAAGAAAACATGCGATGTACTAGGGAAATGTCAAAAATGCTGCTCAAATATGACGAACGCCGATCGCCATTATGGCTCGTAAAAAGCTGGATATAAAGTACAGACGCGCAAAGAGCATGGCATAGAACACCAATCGAACCGTCAAATCAAGGCTCCAAACAGAGCTGAGAGCTGTCATAAAAACAGATATTTCTAGATAGAATTAATAAAAGGGCGAATGTCGTAAATGTAAACACAACGAGTGAGAGTTATTTTTTGCTGGACCAGCATAGGAAAATCAACCCTCACTCGGTTTGTTTACGCTTGCGACATTCGCCCTTTTGTTAATTCTATCTTCATTTGTGCATGCATAAATTTGGGACCCGACCGTTTTCTCCGGAGTATTTAATTTTCTCGATCTAATCTTTTACATAAAACATAAATTAAATAGTGGTGGGGGGGCTCCTATACAAATGAAGATAGAATTAACCAAAGGGCGAATGTCGCAAGCGTAAACAAACCGAGTAAGGGTTGAATTTCCTATGCGGGTCCAGCAAAAAATAACTCACCCGTTTTGTTTACATTTGCGACATTCGCCCTTATGTTAATTCTATCTAGAAATGAAATACAAATATCTGCATAACTAGAGCCGCCCAGTTAGCTTCGAGGTACGACGCCGGTCTAACAAGCCAGTCGTCTTATGTTCAAATCTCGGCTAGGCGGTGCTTGCCAGTTAGAGTCAGTAGGATTGTTGCACTGGCCCCGTAATTTTCCTGTACTCTAATAGCCGGCTGCGAAGTCTGTCGATAAAGAAGGGTAATGTCTAAAGACGGTATAAACCCATGGCTTTGCATAACTAGAGAACTAATCAAGCAAATGGAACAAAATTTGGTATGTAAGGGGTTTTGGGCATTTTTTTATGATGGTTTGAGACACCTTACTCCTGTGGTACACTCAAAATATATTTCCCGTCGAAGTTACGTGAAAATAAGTTATGTAAATATTTTCCACCCAGCTTTTCCTGTACTATTTACGTGATTTTCAGATAGTTCGCACGCATACTAATGCGTTAACGTGAAAATCAAATAGATGTTATTATTTTTCCAATAAACAATCACCTGAAAGTCACGTAAATCCCTGTTGAGAAATTTACGTGATTTTTCACGTGGAAAGGACGCGTGGATTATTTTGAGTGTAGGGGTAACTCAAAAACTAATCGAACTCGAGAAATTTTAGACTCTTTCATGAAACATTAGTCAATAACAAGACCACCAGAAACTATCAATAGTAACATTAGATGATTCAAGGCGAGACGGACACAGGCCGGGAGTGTTGCCGGCGACCTGCTGTCGAAAGTGCCGGCCACTGCGGGGGCAGCCCTCCGTAGAGATCACCTCTATCTAGGTTTATTTCTAGGTTTATATCTAGGAAAAGATCTACTGACCTCTATTACTTTCCTTCAGTTGGGTCACCCTTGCGAAATGGTACTTTCTACGAAAAGATTTTCCGTGACATGGTACATCCCGCGTAAGGTGTTTCGCGAAATGGTACTCTGCGAAATTCAATATTCCGCGTTATGGTCAACCGAGAGTTGGTGCTCCGCAAAAGGGTATTCGGCGAAATGGTTTGTAATGATGGCGAATGTATAAATGCTATCCGCTTTATTTTATTGGGCTAAGCAATGGGGGAGTTGTTTTCTACTTTACTGTGAGGAAAATTTGCATATTAAAATACACATGAACTCCTCAGAAACTTGCAAAACCCGAGATTGTGATGAAGGTCATCCGAGATTCAGGATTTATGTACAACACAGTTTAATTTGTCGGGTCAGCTAGTTTTACATAAAAAATCACCTCCAGCTTACTGAGTTCACACTTTTTGTTTTATTTTGTTAACTAGTGTTATTCGCTCATTTATCGGTTCCCACTTCATCAGGGCCGCATGTGTCCCTGGGCTCAGTAGGAGTCAAACTCCTCTTTCTCGAGTAGCATTTTCACCTCGTATGCCAGAGTAGAGCAAGACTTGCCCGGATGATGTCCTGTGTGCGCCAGTACCCGGCCAGTGGACCTCGCTCAGCCCCAGGATTTCAAGCTTCAGGCGGCTGGCTTCCCTTGCAAGTTAAGCCAGCTTGCCCTGCTGGGCAAGGCTCAGTATATTCCATGTTCCGATTCGTGTCCGTGTTTTCATGCTAAAGGTGGTTACCGGTAATCCAGAGAGCTTTCTTCTCTCATTTTCGGTAATTTTCGGTTTTTGTGTTTTGGTACAGTAGGCTGTTAACCTAAGGTCCTTATCCCGCTGATGGGGCTGCCATCTTAATGTGAGCGGGAGCCACTGTGCCCCTTTTCCTGTTAGCAAGTTGCGTACCCCAGCCGGCACCTCGTGGATGTAGGAATAGGAACAGAGGTTATGGAATCCACATGTTCACCCTTTGCCATCCATATTGGCTGGTAAATGGCTGAATGATGCGTACCGTCGGTGCCTTGTGCACGTGTAGACATAAAATAGACCCTACAGTGGTTCATAGCCTTTTATTCAGCAATTTCTATTCCGGTTCAGGAAGGTTCAGCGCACACCAGCGGACCAATGAAATGGGCCTAAGACTTATCGACTTTGCCGCCTCCAAGAACATGGCTGTACGTACCCAAGTAACCACAAGCATTAACGCATAACCCCATATTGGCTGTAACTCGGCATCGTTAATACCAGACAGCGGAATATCAGCAATTCGCTTGGCAATTCGCATGGTTAAAACTCTTGTATAAATATCGCACTTGCGTTTAAGCATTATCGTATATTAGCATTATTAAAAACACTGTGCGTATATAATGTTACAATATGTTGCTTACAAGCTTTAGGACAAGTCCTTAAAACGTACCGTAAGTGTTAATAAAATGCTTATACCTGACTTCGTTTTTGCTTATTTACGGCCACTACTCATGCTATGTTTCACCTAACTGCTGCTGTCGTTTTTAACCAATTAGATTTTAAAACGAACTACGAACGACGATTTAAGTACGACTAATTACAACCTAGATAACAAAGGCACCTGTAAATGAACGATGTGGGGATACACGCACCGAGGTTCGAATCTAATTGAAGGTAGCATTTGAAATGCGAAACAAAACGTTTCAATCATCGTACATTATAGAGTAACGCATAGCTTGAAAAGCTGTTAGAATCTGCGGACTTAAAAAATAAATATGAAAATATATGTATTTTTGTCTTTTGACTTGCCGAGAAAAATGATGTTTTTATATTTTTGCACAAACATAGCATAGCATAGCATAAACAGGTGCTCAAATTCGTAGTTGGTGCCAGCAACAATGCTTTGTTCAAAAGAACAAGTAACTTGTGTTTGTTACCAGCAACATGAAATTTGGAATTTAATTTCATGCTCTTAAACAAAAGTCAAATGCCTCCAAAGCATGGTCACTGTCCTGGTCACGTCCTTGCAGCTGTTGGGGATGGGTAAGGAATATTAGTCCAACATTTACTTAAGAGAACCGCAAAGAACTCTACGTGCCCTCATAAATGTCCCGAGAGTTGGGAAATACTAGTAAGTAAGGGAAACCCTAGGATACATTTGGTAGATGTTGCGGGTTCAAAATGATGTTTATTAATTTGTTTATTTTTTAAAGTACTAACAGTATAAAGATTTAAAAGATAGATTGTTTAATATTTCTTGTTTACAGATTTGAAGATTTTTAATAAATATTATTGTCTACTGATTTATAATGGGATGATAATTCAAAAGCTTCGAGAATTGTTTCTTGGTGATTTAATAGCTAGCTCAAATTATGATTTATCATTTTGTTTTTGGAAGCAAATTAAACTCCAGACGTCCGACGAAAGGAGTGTTGCTACTTCGACTATAGCCGTAAATTTATAAGAATGACTTTTAGGATAAACAAGTTCACACGCGCCAACTCGTAACCAAACCGTACACGATCCAACAAGAACGCCCAAACAAACAATATCCTACATAATGGCAAATGCACACGACGGTAAAACATAACAGAACGCGACAAAAACTGAAAAACGATTGTTATAAAAAAAGCTGCTATAGCTCGACCGATTCATCGGACGCGAATATACGCTGGCGATCTACTAATTTTATATAGGGTTTCGAAAGATGACAGCTTTTGAAAATTATTTTGTATAAAATATCCCGCATTTTGCACCTTACTGGACACCGCAGTCTAAAAGTGCGACTGGCACAAAAAGTGCGATACTGCGAATGCTGTGAGTGAGAAAGAGAAAGAGTGACAACTGCAATGTTGCTGTTTTCTTTTGTCATATACATTGGCATTATAGAAAATAATCTGGATTAATCCAGGTACAGCTGCAAAGCACAATATCTATGTAACTTAGCTTGAAAACAGGAACAGGATATATAGGGTAACCAACGTATTTTGGACCCCCTCAGCAGCTGTATATAATTTGGACACTTACAGCAAAATCAAATGCAAGTGTCCAAATAATGTACAGCTGCTGATGGAGTCCAAAATAAGTTGGTTACCCTAATACGAAAACCACGGAGAAACAGCAGCAGCAAACAACTCATGCATAGGATAACGCTCACACGATCATTCCTCAACAGAATCATCATCAGTAGGAACAATAGGCGCACACCAAAACAACTCGAAACCGGACCGAGCAAGTCGAAACCGAACAAAGCGACAGAAAGGTGGCATAACGCACATAGGATAGCACATCTCTCACTCTGCGTGTTCAGACAATGGCTATAACGGATAATTCAGCTACGCGACGACAATAACTATTCTATTAGCACCCACGACGAGCACGAGACACATCAGATCGCGACGACAGCTCAAAGCAGACTCTCATGTTTTTATATTTTTGCACAAACAAGCTTAAAATAACGATATGTCGATAATGCAGGCGAAACGATGTTTAATACACGCCGTAATGGTGCTTTAGCAATTGCTATTATAATACAGCTTTAATTTGACTATAGTGGGGCCCTTTTCTACTTTATTACGGCATTTATTGCACATCTAAGAAAATAGTACCTTATATGATATGTTTTGTAGCACACTATAAAGGATTACAATTGAATTGATATAAAGCTTCGTGGTTACTTGGGTAGTACCTTTTTCCAGCACAAAATCCATCACAAGTACACCAGGGGTGACATTGCGATTCTCGTGTCGAGTGATTTTGGTTCGTTTCGCCCATTCGTTTAACGTGGTCGAAACGAACCAAAGCCACTCGAAACGAGAATCGCAATGTCACCCCAGGTCTTCAAATCAGACAGAATCACAGATCGACAGTCGGCACTTCTCAGGCATTATCGACGTCAGATTCTATCGAAGCGCTAGCGTTGCCTCGGACCACTACCTAGTGATGGTTAAGATGAGCCCACGACTCTCCGTTAGATCCGGATAGATCTCTCGCGGCTGAAGCAGCCAGACGTCGCCGCAAACTACGCGCATTCACTCGAAGCTGCGCTGACGGAAGAGGATGAGCTGGACGAAACCCTTCTCGAGGACTGTTGGTACACTATCAAAACAGCCATTATCAGTGTAGCGGAGAGCTCCATCGGGCATGTGGCCCGGAATCAGCGGGACGGTTGGTTTGACGATGAATGTAGAAGGGTGATGGATGAGTAGAACGCTGCGCGGGCGGCCAAGAAGCGCAGTGCCACACGTCAGAACGTGGAAAGACACAAACAGAAGAAGATGCAGCGAAACCAAACCTTTCGGGAGAAAAAGCGCTACCTGGAAGAGTAGGAATATGCAGAGTTGGAGCGGCTGCATCGGTCTCGGAAAACGCGAAAGTTCTACCAGAAGCTGAACGGATCCCGCAAAGGCTTTGTGCCGCGAGCCGAAATATATCGGGATAAGACTTGCAGTATTTTGAAGGACGATCGTGAGGTGACCGATAGGTGGAAGCAGCACTTTGATGAACACCTGAATGGCGGTCAGACGGAGAACCATGGCGGCGGGGAAAGCGATTTCGACGGTGCAACAAACGGGGTGCCAGTCTCAACGATAGGCGAAGTTAAGGAGGCCATCATGCAGCTTAAGAACAACAAGTCAGCTGGGAAAGATGGCATCGGAGCGGAGCTTATTAAAATGGGACCAGAAAAGCTGGCCGTTTGTATGCACCGGCTAATTATTAGAATTTGGGATACGGATAGCTACCTGAGGAGTAGAAAGATGCGGTTACTTGCCCGATCTATAAAAAGGGCGACAAGTTGGACTGTGAGAACTATCGAGCGATCACCGTTCTCAATGCCGCCTATAAAGTGCTGTCCCAAATCAATTTTGCCGACTATCACCAATTGCGAACAGATTTGTGGGAACTTATTGAGCCGGCATCGTTAAAGGTCGGTCTACAACGGATCAAATATTTACACTGCGGCGAATCCTCCAAAAGGGCCGTGAATACAGAGTTCCCATGCATCATTTGTTCGTTGACTTTAAAGCCGCATATGATACCATCGACCGGAAACAGCTATCGAAAATCATGGACGAGAACAGCTTCCCCAGGAAGCTCATCAAACTGATTAAATCTACGATGGATGGTACACAGTGCTGTATTCGGATTTCGGGTGGATTGTCAAGTTCATTCGAATCACACAGAGGGCTTCGTCAAGGTGATGGTCTTTCATGCCTGCTGTTCAACATAGCGCTACAAGGTGTTATGAACCGAGCGGATATCAACTCGCGGGGCACGATATTCAACAAATGTAGTCACTTCGTCTGCTTTTGCCGATGACATGGATATTATCGTATAGACTAATCTCAAGTTTTTAGTCTTGACCTTGAAATGCGGTCATACATATATATTAATATTTCTCTTTTGAAACGATGGTTCTAGAATTGATGAAGGGACGGTAGGGGAAAGAAAAGAAAATATTTGGTGAAGGAGGGGAAGAGCGGAAAGGAAAGGGGGGGATATTGGTAGCTACGCTTGACAAGTAGTCATTTTGACTCCTACCTTTTGTCCAATGCTGGAAGGCGCATGAGTCGAACCAAGCTATAATCTGAGATTATAACCGGATTTGAACCTACAACACCCGCCAGGGCATGTGGTTCGCTGGTACTTGTACCTTCGAACCATAGAGGCGCCGGACAAAAGGAGACTGCAAAATCCACTTATCAAGATAGCGACGCGTTTGGTTGGGTTATCGACACATATTGTGCCTCTTCCTGCATCAATTACCAGCCCAGCAGATTACCACCGAGCGAGAAGTTTTAATCTAACTGGTTTTTTACTGGCAGGACAACGACACTATGCCGACCCTTACGACTTGCAAGGTACTGCACGTGACGTTGTTCGTCTGTCAGCGTGTGTTAGCCGCGTTTTTCGGCGAGGGTTTTCGAGGGAAGGCCCCGTTCCTATGAAATAGACTAATCTGAAGTTTTTAGCCTTGACCTTGAAATGCGGCCATACATATATATTAATATTTTTTTTGAAACGATGGTTCTAGAATTGTTGAAGGGACGGTAGGGGAAAGAAATGAATTTTTTTTTGGAGAAGGAGGGGAAGAGCGGAAAGGAAAGGGGGGGGGGGATATTGGTAGCTATGCTTGACAAGTAGGATATTATCGGCAGACATCTGTGGCGTTGGCTGAACAGTACACCAGACTAAAGCGCGAAGCAGAAAAGATTGGGTTAAAGGTAAATACGTCTAAAACAAAGTACATGCTGGCCAGCGGAACCGAGGCCAAACGATGCCGCTTGGACAGTACTATACTGATAGACGACGATGAGTTTGAGGTAGTCGACGAATTTGTCTACCTTGACGCACTGGTAACGACGGACAATGATATCAGCCGTGACATTCGGAGGCGTATTATAAGCGGAAGTCGTGCTTACTATGGGCTTCACAAGCAATTGCGGTCGAGCACCCTGTACAAGACGCTTATAAGACCGGTTGTTCTCTACGGGCATGAAACATGGACAATGCTAGAGGAGGACCTGCGAGTGCTCGGAGTTGTCGCACGACGAGTGCTACTAAGAACGATCTTCGGCGGCGTACAGGAGAACGGAGTATGGAGGCGGAGGATGAACCATGAATTCGTATAGCTCTATGGTGAACCCAGTATCCAGAAAATGGCTAAAGCTGGACGGATACGATGGTAACTTTATTCGCGTCAAGTTGACATTTCCGCCCTTGATTGTTTTTGTAGAACTATCAAGCGTGCGTGAGCGGAGTTGCCAAAAGCAAATAAACATTCGAAAAGTGTACCCACTAGCTGCCATAAAGATCGCGAAAAGGTGGATAGAAATTCGCGTTGACGAACGTAAGCTGCTGCCACCTTCAAAAGTTTACTGTACACACTCAACAGTTCGGTAAAATTTTACCGAAATCTAAACATCTGAATGATTGTTAAATTTTTTTATTGCACCAAACATTACTAATGATCTCGCTAATGATCTGTAAATGTCGCTTGGCACCGTCGAAATTTTTAAAGAACGTTCAGCTGTTTAGATTTTGGTAAAATTTTACCGAATTCGGTGCTTTTTGTTACGTGTGTAGGGGTGAAGCAGAATCGACCTTTTCGCGTGCGCAATGGCGGCTAGTGGGTACAACTTTCGGAGAACGTTAGCGTGCCTTTGGCAACTTTATTCCTACGGGGTGAAGTGGCTGTCAAATTCATACATTTTCGATGTCCCACGCAAAGGTACCAAACTGTTAATTTTGACAGGTACCAAAAAATTTACTGGAAATTCCCCTTTACCGAGAACCATTCGAAAGTTGCTCTCTTCACTCCTACATGAGAAAGAGATAGCGATACACCATGCCCTTGCTTTATTCGCGTCAAGTTGATATTACCAGCCTTAATTGTTGTTGTAGAACTTTCAAGCATATGTGAGCGAAGTTCCCAAAAGCAAATAAACATTGTCGAAAACCACCCCATCGGCAGGCAACCATGTTTTCGCCGCCAACATCTCGTGTGTGCGAAAATGAGATAGCATTTCATCACTTCGTTTCACTCGACTGCCAGCAGCTTGATTTGGGCCCGCTGTCAAATTTTGAGCCCAGGACATGTTGTCGCTGACGTTCACTGCAGCTCGATATAGAGATGTCGATGGGGTGTCGAAAACTGAACCCACTAGCCGCCATTAAGCGCGCGAAAAGGTAGATAGGAATTTGTTAAAGATCGAAACATTTTGGCAGATTTGGCACTCACGTATGGGAATAGAGATTTTCCGTCAAAAAATTTGTTTTTCATTAAATGTTCGGTTTTCACTCTTATAAATGATACCCATATAAAACATTCTTTAATAAAACCTCTAACTACTGTAAAAATGAAAAAATTAAATACGGATATTTCAACCCGTCACTTTTCGGATGTATTATGTAATTGTACCAGTGTCCTCTATTTTCACCACTTCGAAACCATTTGTGCCACTCTTTACTCTTGTGGCAAGCAACACACGAAACGAAAAAGAAGGTAATCATTAGCTTTTCATTCGTTTTGTACTTTTCACTCAACCGCTGATACACATATCTAGATAGAATTAACAATAGGGCGAATGTCGCAAATGTAAACAAAACGAGTGAGAGTTATTTTTTGCTGGACCAGCATAGGAAAATCAACCCTCACTCGGGTTGTTTACGCTTGCGACATTCGCCCTTTTGTTAATTCTAATTTCATATGTCAAAATCTGTTGTGCAATGCTGCCAGAAAATCTGAAAATTTTGATAAACAGTGCAGCCGAAACGAATTTTTTAAAATTCAAATTCGTGATTTGGTGAAAAAAAATTCATCATTCTTGCAATTTGCATTGTTCAAAAAATCGTAGTGAATTCTAGAATCAACAAAAAAAAAAAAATATTTTTGCACTATTGTCACTCGTATTGGGAGTACTTTCGAGAAAAAATAAGAAAATGAGGGGTATGATCTGACGGAAAACCTCTGTTGCTATGAGTGTGCAAGCGATCGTTCAATGCCGTCAACGCGAATTCATGTGTTTAAGCCAGGGGCTTGCGATGGGTACCATGTTTTTGTTGCCAACATTTCAGCACAACAAGGACAACAAGGTTGGCAGCAAATTTACCTGTTAGACGGGCGCTTTTCCTGCAATAGCGCCCCTCCTTATTTCATCGATGACAACCCGACTGCACGCTCTAAAACTAGAACACAGAAAGACATCTCTAACGAAACATTTTAATCTCCGTCACATTGTCGATTTAGAGATTTTTGGGTAACTTTGAGAATCAATTCGTAATGCGAGACTGTCGAATAGCAGCATTTTTAATCACGGTGCAATTCTGTTCATTTTGAATCCTAATACACTTTGAAACACTGAATCACTGATTTTTCCTTAAATGCTTTTTTTGTCAGTGTATCAATGTTATATAACATATAACAAATTTGTTTATTCAACCCGAAATGAAATGAGATAAATTTTATCTATCAAAAGGAGCAAACGAACATCAAAAATTCATGCAATTCCAACGTGGACTGAATAAATAAATTCGCTGTTATTTAGAAACAAATCTTCATCCTCACCTTATATATGCTCTGATTGAGTAAAACAACTACCAATCTATCAAATATGAAATGGTTCGCATTCTGAACTGATTTTAACCACTCGAGGAGAAATAACCACCGAACTGTCAAATCTTAACTAAAAAAACTTAAAAGTTTCGCGAAATGGTTCACAGCCTTGGTAAGGCCGTGTCTATTTTTATCGGTGTAGGTAAAAACGTTTTACTAACTACAGGTAGAGTGACTATATACAGAGTGGCGCCAAGTCATCCCAAATGTATGCAATGCGGCTTATCCCAGGTTTTTCTTTCTCTTTCCTGCATACGCGTTGGATAGGTTGTCTGCTCGATTGGAATGACACTGACAGATAATTATCATTCCAATTTTGACATTGTCGCCACTCTGTATATAGTCACTCTAACTACAGGTACTACAGTAAAGACTTGAAGATAGAATTAACAAAAGGGCGAATGTCGCAAGCGTAAACAAACCGAGTGAGGGTTGATTTCCCTATGCTGGTCCAGCAAAAAGTAACTCTCACCCGGTTTGTTTACATTTGCGACATTAGCCCTTTTGTTAATTCTATCTAGACTTGTATAACGCGGTGGGTGGTGCTGTACGCCCATCGCGATATCTCAGCTGTCCATTAACCAATAAAGCTGATTTTTGATAGTTGACTAGGTTATACCACATGCTAGCAATGTACCAAAAATCCTCCTTATCGGTTAATGGACAGCTGAGATATATCGATGGGCGTACACAAGGGCGTACAGCGCCACCCACCGCGTTATACAAATCTTTACTGCACATTAGCTTAGTCCCTTTTGTCAATTGATGGTTGAATTTTTCATTCAGTGACGCACACATTGCCGATTCTACCGAATGAGACAGAGACGGTAAATTAGGCAAACTCTTCTATTCTCCTTTGTTCTACGCGGGAGCGAGCGAAAAAGCAAGCGTACAAATTCTTAAACTGCGTTGATTTGTCGAAATACGACAAGGTGCTGGCGGCGGTATGCGTGTGCAAAAAGGCAAACCGACCAACTTTGAGCCGTAGTGAGAGTTGCGAACCTCTCCGTCTGTCAGTTGTCAACTAGTAGTGGAAGAGAACAGTTCAAAACAAGCGGTGGTCTGTATCGTCTTGTTTGCGATTACTCTGTGGTGGACATTTTCTTCGTTCAAAAGCGGCTTGCAGGTGTACTTTACGGTCATAAGACGGTTTTCGATTGACTCAGGGTACTTGAGGGACTCGAACGGACTATCGTCCAGGACGGATTTGCTGCATTCGAGGCAAGGTAAGGCTAATGGAAATAATTTTTCCTTCGCACACTCTCATCGCTCGACAGTGGGATCCGCTGGCAGACGAAACGGATGATACATCTCGCAAATGAGATGTGATCGGCGATCTCGCTCGCCCCAACGGTGCCATCCGTCAGAGTGTTCGGTTCGGTTGGCCAACAGCGCTTTCGTTTACTCACGCTGGGTGCGTGTACGAGCGTTTTGTACGCTTTCTGTCGAGCTCGGCTGTCGCTGGTTAGAGCATGAATCGCGAGTTCAGCGAAAGAAAACGGATCGACGTGAACGGTGTGAGCATCGTATCACTTGCAACTTGTAAATTGAATGAGAAATGCAGCGCCACGCCGTGCATTTTCCTAGAGTCACTATGACTTATACGATGCCGATCTTGGTTTGGGTCTATGATAAGTACCAATTCCGGTTGATATACGTACCAGATGATAGTAGATGTTGGGGGAATGGCAATGTTTACCATTTTAGCCTTCTGTTTTACATGAGCCTGAAACATTCTCACTTATTGGTCATTCGCGGAATCATTGAATATGCTTTCCAGTATAATTACAAAATATGCAATAGTGCGTCTAGAATATGAATTATGATTTTTAAATAAAATATTAATATTATATGTATCAGAAGTAAAAGATTTTTTGTAGAGCAGTTTTTGCTTCAATTTTTGTAATTAATGCAACGCATAGTTATCGGTTGTGTCATACAATTGACAATACAGATCGATCATAAATAAATACCTATTTATGGTGCTTTTAAAATTAGTTCCTTGGCAAGATTAAACAATGGTTTAACTATGTTTTAAGTATTTTTCTCTGAAAATTGCGCTGCTTATAAATTTTTGTTACTATTGGCTAATTTTTCGGACATTTATGTATTGATACGTAAGCTCAACTAATTGCGAATGAATCAATGCAAAGGTTTGTTGTTAATTTACCAAGGGTAGTTAACTGTTCAGGTGTTAAGGATAGTCTGTTGCATACCTTCTCTGTGTCGTTTCTGTTTTTTTACCCGAAATGCATCGCAATGCGTTCAGCAGAATAAATATTCAAAATATATTAGGCAAGCTAATTGGGAAGCTTTGACGTAAACAAACCGAGTGAGGGTTGATTTTTCTATGCTGGTCCAGCAAAAAATAACACCCGTTTTATTTACATTTGCGACATTCGCCCTTTTGTTAATTCTATCTTGAATTGTGGTTTGGTAAACTGCTCGGGGAAAAATATTGGAGTGAGTTTATTCCCTGGGGCTTCCATATTCTTTATTCGTACGAAATTGTACAATTTACTGTTACATTCTGATCGGAGAATTCTGTATTGAGGCACGATCGCAGACCCATTTTCACCTAAACACGATCCACACTTTATTGCTTTAGTAATTTACGCTACAAATTTTTGAAATAAACTAAACTAAATTACACCAGATTTCCTTTCGTCTATCATGGGCAGAGAGGAATTGTTTACAAATGTCATTTATGTATTCGTTGAGATGTGGCACATAAGCTACGCAATATCCACGAAAAAGTGTAAGTACCTAGCTTAAATCACACTTGAAAATGTATTTAAGACGTTTTACTACATCGTCATGTCATGGTATACAATATACATGTTTGTCCATGAAATTCATAACACTTTTGATTCCACTTTTGATCGTGCAGAGTGGCAAACTCAACCAGGAAAAGACCAGGAATTTCTAACCAAAACCACGAAAAAATTTAGATTGCTTGCTGCTGGCTTAATTACTTATGTGTCCATGTCCGCTAGTTTGGCAGAACAAAATGTTCGAATTCCCAAGTGTTGACGGTAATCCGCCATGGCCTTGATCTGTCGCCAGGAAAGTTTCGAATCAATCTGAATACAGTTGACTAGCCTACCAATAGCCTCTAGATATGCCTCTTCTGCGTTGTCCATGCGGGTTCCAGTTGAGTGTCTTTCCGTAGATTTCGTTCGCTACTATCCTCAAAATATGTCAGATCCACCTCCACTTACGCTGGTGATATTGACAATCGTGTTCCGAAGTGGAAAGGCAAGTGTACACATCTCGCAGGTAATAGAACGGATTTCACGTTCAAATTGAAAATTCGTGTTAGGGTCGGTAAAGTGATCTGAGTTGAGCGCCAAACATTCCCAAGATCCACTGTTTATATCAGCAGCGTCTATATCAGTCTTGGTACTACCGCCTAGGGTTGTTTGGCTACCAGAGTATTGAAAATCTGCCTCCTCTTCAACCTCTACTGTGAAATTGGAGAGCTTGTTGATGTTCACTCCCACTGAGTTGATGTTTGCGGCGTTGACTATAAGACCTGCTGCCTTAGAGTTGTCGCAGAGGCTATCAAGCTTTCCCTGCACATCACATTGCATTTGTTAAAGCAAGAGAATGTGTCGTCGGCCAGGTCGAGGTCATTTAATTGCTCATTGACCAAAAGGTTCCAGGGCAATCGTCGGTTAGATTTACTATCAATGGCTTCAATTAAAATTTCGTAAATTTAGGATCAGTGGTGGTTAAGGTATGTTACCCTGTCTCACTCCTGTAGCAACCCTTATGGATCCGGTAGGAGGCCGTCGTGCAGCAGTTTGCCTCATACTGAGTGTCGATAAGATAGACTAGCTTATCAGAAACTCCTCTACGCCTAAGTGCGTCCCAGACGTTTTCGAACTTTAGTCGGTAGAATGCTTTTTCGAAATCAACAAGCACTAGAAAAAGATAGCCTTGGATTTCGATGATTGACTCGAATATTATACTAAGCGTCGTGATCTGATCGGCCGGTACGGAATCCAGCTTGCTACCACCGGAGAGTAGCATCGTTTTTCTTTTGGATTCGATTAAGGATCACCTTTCGGAGTACTTTGAGACTGGTATAGAGCACCGTGATGCCGCCCTAGTTCCCACATTTAGATAGGTTCCCTTTTTTGGCGACTTATTAAGATGCCTTATATCAAAAACATTCCATCAAGTAGACTGGCATTTCTTCCTCGCGCCCATACAAATGACGAGCAACAGAAGCAACAGCGCACCCCTCCCGACAAAAGTGTGTGGAGCTGTAATGTCGCAGTTTCCCAGATATTGCTGAAGAGCTGATGCAGCATTTGCGGTGAGAATACTGGGTAAGCTATCAGCACCTCGGCTGACATACAGACTTTACCTGGTGCTCTGCAAGACTTCATATATTTGAGTGTTGCTTCAATTTCAACTAACGACGGCGCCTAGGAATTGACACTGATGGAATTGATTGCAGACCTTTATCACACTAGAAACGCTTCGGCGGTCCTAAGTGGGAGGTTTGATAAGGAGGGATTGGACATGGCATTACTTCAAGAGCCATAGGTTCTATGACGTGAATCAAAACTTGCCCAGAACAGCAGACCTCGTCAGTGATACGCTGAAATGCTATCCTACAATCAGAATTCATCAAACGCGATATGGTGAAGGTAGCAACCATCAAAGGGAAAACAGAAGTCGTAGTGGCTTCTGAATATTTCCCTGATGATGTTTCTGTGGTGCCTCCTCCTGAGTTCGCGTCGTTTGTTAGATACTGCCGCGAAGTTAATAAGTCGTTCATCATTGCATGTGATGCAAACGCTCACCACACCGTGTGGGGCAGTACTGGCATAAATATTAAAGGTGAAAATCTTCTTGAATACCTGTCATTTAACAATATAGATATATGCAATCTGGATAGTACACCCACGTTTTCAAATGTAATCAGAGAAGTATTGGACGTCAACTTTACTACTTTGCACTTTCTGAGAAAATTCGGAATTGGCATGTTTCAGATGAAACTTCACTATGTGATCATAAACACATCATGTTTGAATAGGGTGGAGGTGATTCTACGCCTGTAACATTTCGTGGTTCTGGGAAAACAAACTGGAATCAGTAATTCAGTATGTTCCTCACTTAAAAACACACTTACAACTTGTACTATTGATTCGAGTCCACTCAAGTCTTTTTTTACACGGTTTATTTTTTTCGATTACTCGAAAACGGTGCAGCTAAGGAACTATTTACAATCTACGTGAGGAATGTCGAGCTACTCCCAAATGTATTGAGAAATAAATGAATGGTCTCTAAGATACCCCGTTCTTAATACTCAAAAAACTAAACCGTGTAAAAAAAGTACTTGAGTGTCTACGAGTGTAATATTAATACGAGTTTTAATGCTTACAACACAATAGTTGTCTTACCAAACATTCGTCCTCTAACAGGGATGTGCCGTGGTGGAATCTGAAGTTGGAACGTCTTAGGAAAAGTACTCGAAACATGTTTAATTTAGCCAAACGTACGTCAAATTAGACTCAATACAGAAAAGCTCTCACTGAGTCAATAATGAAATCTAAGAAAATCTTGGAATGCAAAATCATGCGAAACCATAAATAATACACCAACAGATGCAAGACTACAGAAAACCCTTGCAAAAATTCACGACTGAATCAGGTAATCTTAAGTACTAAGACGGAGCTTTTACTAAAAATCCAGATGATACTCTAAACTTGATGATGGAAACGCATTTTCCGGGTTCAACTGTGTGTAGTCTCGGAAGGTATTGGTGTAGAAAGTTGCTCTACTGATATTCTCTCCGAGTCTAATAGAGTAGACGATATAGCATCAGGCGAAATCTTTACAACAGTTAGAGTAGTAAATGCTGTAAGATCATTTCAACCCTTTAAATCTGCAGGGGCAGAACTGAAGCAGTACTGGTACCGGCGCTCATGCAGATTTTTATGGCAAGTTTACGATTGAAATACATTTCATCGAAATGGAGATCAGTTAAGATCATCTTCAGACCGCAAGCTGGTAAAAGATACGAGACGAATCCCAAATCTTCCAGATCTATCAGTCTATTCTCGGTTCTATTGAAGACAATGGAAAAAGTTCTGAAGGATCATTTCCATTCAACATCAGTTTGCATATCTATTTAGTAGTTATAGCACTTCATACGCTTGTAGGTGAAATTAAAAAGCTCTCAGGAAAGGAAATTGCATTTTGTTCTTTCCTGGATATTGAAGCAGCTTTCGACAATACTTACCATTCATCTATGAAACGAAAGAAATATAACACGCACATAGTCGACTGGATTCATACCATGCTGGCATAAAGAGAAATCACTTATGAGCTTGGAGGGTCCTTTATAACATTAATGGCGTTGAAGGGAGGTCCACAAGGAACGGTTCTTTCACCAATTTTGTGGTGTTTAGTTGTAGATGATCTACTGAGGATCCTAGAAACTGAAGGTTTCGAAGTTGTCGGTTTTGCAGATGACATTATCATCATGGTAAGTGGAAAATTCGATACAGTGGGATTTCGAAACTGGCATGGTTCGATTTTGGCATGCCTCGGTTTTGGCAACAAAAGTATCCGTTTTTGGCAACATAAAATATTTTACTTCTAAAAATATGCTTAAACATCAGTCAGTTTCCGCATACATACTTTAAATGACGAAAAAATATTGCCCTAAGTGTGTTCACGAAAAAAAATTGCAGTTTCGCACAATAATATTTTTATTGCCGTCTTACCGCAGATCGCCAAAAACTTACTTGCACCGCACGAATAGCTCTTGGCGGATTTTGCAAACATAAAAAGGTTGCAATCGTTGATTAATAACATTTACAACGCACTTACATTTAATTTTTTCATATAAAAAAAGGGTCTCGATTTTGGCACGGTTTCGATTTTGGCAACATAGGCGATACGCATTTGTTGCCAAATTCGAAATCCAACTGTACTATAGTTTCGAAAAGAATGTAACAGGCTCTAAGGCTTGCCCAAACTTGGTGTAAAAAGGAGGGTTTAAGCATTAATCCGACAAAGATCGTAGTTGTCCCTTTCACTAAAAGGTGGAAACTTAACTTAAGCTTGAGGGAAAAGAAAAAAAATTGGTAAACACATGCACATCTCGACGTAGCGATAAACAAGGTAGTCAGTGTATTGTGATAATGTTCAAAAACCATCGGAAGGGAATGATAATGTGCACCTATACGTCTATTATACGACCGAAAGTTACGTATGCTTCGTTAGTGTGGTGGCCAAAAACAAAGGAGGCTACTACTGAATCAAAGCTTGCTTGGAGTTTAGACGCTGGGAAGAACAAAAAGTGACCGCCAATTGGATGGCAGACAGAGGATGTAACCAGTCAAAAAGATTAATCAAACCAAATGCAAACATCACTAAAAAGTTCATAGAGCTCAATAAGAGAGCTCTTTGTACATACACTGGCCTAGTAACTGGGCACTGTCCGAGTAGATATCATTTTATAATCGTTGATCAGGTTGGTAATGATATTTGTCGCTTGCAATTTTGAAAGTGAAACTTCGGAACATCTGTCATGCAGTTGTGGTGCGTAATATACAAGTAGAATTAAATTTCTCGACAACGGTTGTTTATCTCCCGGTGAGATTTGGTCTGCTAACCCCGGGAAGGTTATTGGTTTCATAAACCGTCTCATACCTGACTGAGAACGCGTCGCGGCAAATGGCCAATTACTTGTATAATGGTATTTGGTTTGCCTGACACGTAGGCGCAGCAAATAGGGATATACTACAAAAGTTCAATTCAATGGACAAAGTAGTTTAAATTCCTCCTTTAATAACCGGCTACGAAATCTGTCGATAAAGAAGGGTAATGTCTAATGTAAGAAGGGTGTTATATCCAAGGCTTTCCTGGATAAAAATAACCATAACACGATGATAAAAATTATGGTAACAGTAGGATACAAGGTACTGTAAAAACAATAAAATTTATCGTGCGAAAAGATAACCAAACTATCGAACTTATTGTTGTGGACCATAACTTTCATGGTTTTCAGAGATTCTACCATAAAAATGACATTTTTTTCGGGTTGCTTTCACGTGGCGCGTAAAAACCTTGTAAAAAATCCGCGTAAATTCAAAAATCGTCGTAAAAATGCTGTTAATTCAAAAATCATCATAAAAACCGTGTTAATTTAAAAATCGGCATGAAAAATGGCGGTAAACCAAAAATCACTGAAGAGACTATAATTCAAAAATCGTCGGAAAACCGCTCGAAATCAAAAATCGTTTCAAGGAATCGTGTTAATTTTATAATATGTAAAAAACGTGTTAATTTAAAATTCGTAAAAATAAACCGTGTAAAAAACGACTTGAGTGTATTACCGTTCAACGTTGTGAGTAACTTCAAATCTAACATGTCTCAAATCATAGAACTCGCTGAATTTAATTACATACGGAAGGGTGCATGCTCGACCCTTCCCGTGTGGTAGGCTGGAAGCGATTCCGGCGGGGGTGACGTACTGTTTTACGTTATAGTAAGCAACTGTTGCTTTCAATGAATACCAACAACCTGTACCACTCATTCCCTTCCGATCCGAACCACGCATGCGGTTGTCCTTGCTTCGTGGCGTGAAGCACTGAACAGCCGAACGCTCTGTGTACGACCAGATGCGTGTGAATTTGCTTGCTAGTCGCGATCGCTCGAAAATGCGAAATGCAATGAATCACTATAGTATTGTACAAGTGCGCGTATGGCAGCAATAGGTAATGGTAATATACCCACTGAGATTTAGAGAGAAAGAACGATAATAGCAGCAGCAGGACGATGCAACCACCAACCAGCGAGTTCAGCTGGGCTGCCTGCTCGCTCTTCATCGTCGTCGTCGATTGCATTTACCTAATGACGTTGCATCGTGTTTTAGACAATTTCGCGACAAACTCTTGGTAGCGAAGTGTAAAGAAATCTGAAACGAAACGTACAGGTAACCCTGGTTGTGTTAAAATTTTGCCATCTTATGTTTCATGTTTTTTTTGGTAAGGAAATTCTAGTTAAAAACTTGGGGAATATATGTAATGTATGTATTTTATTTAGAATAACAGTATTGTATACGGCATGTGATTAAAGGTGAGCAACTGCTCGACCGAACAGCTTCGTTTGTCAATATCATCAGTCAGTTTGCTCAGGGTTGCCGTTTTTCCTTTTCGCTGGTTTTCGGCTGGACGCACAGCAAAGTTTGCGAGAGCATTTTATACGTTTTATAGTGAAATCAATGTTAATTGCCTTGTTGTCTTATATAATTGAATTGGGCCACCGTTTGGCGTGCGTGTTGTATTTGTGTATAAACCGCAAAGGAAATGTCGCAGGCTGATCACGTCCGATGAGCTTATCAACATCGGGGAGGGTGGCTCACGCATCGGTATCCCACGAGAGCGAATAAGCGCACACTCGTATAAATAGATAAGATCAATGGGCCACGAAAACATGCACAAAGCAATGACCTGATGCATGCTGGTGGGGCCAAACCGTAAAGGCCCAGACACAATGCATACGGATTTTACTACGTTGCGGAAATTTGACAGAAAATCCATGGAAAAGCTGTCGAACTGCCGCAACGTAGTAAAATCCGTAGGCATTGTGTCTGGGCCTTAAGCCTATGTAGTAAAAAAAAAGATTCATTGTTGATGATAAAGAACCAGCCGATCGTTGTTTAGCACTAAACACGCGGACATTTAAAATATGCACTCTCGGTGGTTATAGAGGCGTCAAGCGTTATTCCGTTGGTTGTGGAACCAAAACGGCATTAATGCCTTTTATGCAGCAATACCATTATGCTTTGGTTTTTGTAAAGAAACTATTAAAAGAAATGACATTGGAAGTCAGTCACCACCTGTCATTATTAAACCTAATTTGCTCATCGCTGGTTGTTGTGCCTGACTCTGTCCAATGTTGCTCGAAAAAATCTAACAATGTTTTATATTTCGAGCGCAATTTTACGAACTGTATGTTGCAAATATGATTGCCTGATGCTTTCCATAGGCAGCACGGATCGATTTCGTGATAATACGATGTGATTTGTAGCCGTTTGCTAGCAGTCAATATTTCCCCCCCCCCCCCGCGTTCGTCGACTGATACTCCGCAAGTTTTTGAGTAAAAGATTCAGAAGTTTACGTTGATTATGGACATGAACTCTAGGTTTCGACGGCCTGTTAATGAGTTATGTGTCATTTCTTTTATTCTAGTTTCTTTAGGTTTTTGGTAACAGCACTGAGGCTTCTAGTTTCTGTAACTCTCTTCATTGTCTCCCCACTACTGGGACAAAGGCGTTTATGTTTGTTTGATTTAAACCGACGTTGAAACGTGCAAAGTTTTGCGGTGATTGAGCTGGTTGGGAGTCGAGTTTGAAAAAGTATTCAGTTTGTTGCTAACACAATTGCGCTGGCTTCCTACCTGGAAATTGATTGTTGCTCTACCTCAGTTGTAGTTTGTAGCCGCTAGGGTCGATATTTACTAATTTCATGCTCCCTCGGTAGAGTAGGGTAGAAAAACGCACATCTGAGCGTAGTTAGCTAGCGCTTAAGTTATCGTAGCCATGATAATTGAGCTGTTAAACGCATGTTTTGTTCAACTGGATGCAATGGCGAGGCAAGATTGAAATCCTGTTGCATTAAATGAAAAGGTTATTTAGATTACCCTTTATTCGTCTGTGCTCAATAAAATTCTTAAAAAATTAAATTAAAAAAATTCAGGATATGAGAGAATTTTATTGGACTGTATTTCAATATGTTATAAGTTCATTAGAATTTATAGAACTTCAATTTTTTTTTAAATTTAAATTGAGGGCTGCGTTTTCGGTGCAATGTTTCATTTAATTAGGCCCAGCAACAGCAAAATTACCCGGTTCCAATCACACTTCCTTTAGTCATTATGGGCTGCACTGCTGCAATTATGCTTCCCGAACGAAATGGATAAACTTTAAAAATAGTTTTGCTAATGTTGATTAATTTTACTGACATAATTCGTTTATCTTTGAAAAACGGTCGAAACTTGAAATAATTAGATCCATTTGGTATACAGTTGGATTTCGAATTTGGCAACAAAGGCGTATCGCCTATGTTGCCAAAATCGAAACCGTGCCAAAATCGAGACCCTTTTTTGATATGCAAAAATTGAATATAAGTGCGTTAGAAATTGACAAAATGTTATTAATCAACGATTGCAACCTTTTTATGTTTACAAAATTCGCCAAAAGCTATCCGTGCGGTGTTAGTCAGTTTTTGGCGACCTGCGATAAGACGTAGTCCTACGGCAATAAAATATTGTTCGAAATCGCAAGTTTTTTTTCATGAACACACTTAGGGCAATATTTGTTCGTCATTTAAAGTATGTCTGCGGAAACTGACTGATATTTAAGCATATTTTTGGAAGTAAAATATTTTGTGTTGCCAAAAACGGATTCTTTTGTTGCCAAAATCGAACCATGCCAAATTCGAAATCCCACTACAATTTTCTTTCTTTCTTTCTTTTATTTATTACATCAACAGACTTACATGGTCCCATTTAACTTCTTAAAACTAGTGGTTAAGTGTATAAATAGTAATAAATGCACATAAATATGAATAAAAACGGATAAATAAATTAATTCGATCGGCTGAAGAAGTAATTGAATTAATTGCTCACGTACAGTTTGGCGCGATAAATGGTCGGTATTAAATCAGACCAGTATAATGGTCTTAAGCAGTAGACGTGTGTGAAACTTTGGCGATTCTAAAAATGAATCCCAGGGTCCTAGAGGACTAGGGTCCTAGAGCACTTGTTGACTATATAAGATACATGCTGTCTGAATGGTAGCTTTGTATCGAAGATTACACCTAGGTCTTTGATATTATCGACATGCTGGATAGCAGCGTGAAGTTGAAAATAACAGCATGTTTTTTACGTGAAAAGGATATTACAGAGCACTTTGAGAGATTTACAACCATTCTGTTTAAAATACACCAATAAAAGCGAAAGCACCCAGCTGGCGTTGGAGAGCGAGGCAATCTTCAGTGGGATACGGGAGAATATTTTTACATCATCGGCATATGACCTTTGTCCTTTAAGCACGAGGTTCACGTCGTTGAAATAGAGCAGGAATATGAGCGGTCCGAGATGACTGCCTTGCGGAATACCCAGAGTGGCACAGAATGTGCTGGATCTACCGATGGCAACCATCAGCTGACGATCTGTTAGATAAGAACGGAACCGTCACAGGAGAGTTCCGCTTATCCCAAGCCTTTCGAGCTTAGCGATTGCGATTACCTGACTCAGCTTATCAAAGGCGGCTGACAGAACGGTATGTATGACGTCGGTTTGCGTTACACTCAAGTACTTTTTTTACACGGTTTGTTTTTTCGAATATTGAGAACGGGGCTATTTAGGGACCATTCATTTATTTCTCAATACGTTAGGGAGAGGCCCGACATTCCTCACGTATTTTGTAAATGGTCCCTAAATTGCACCGTTCTTGAATAATCGAAAAAAACAAACCGTGTAAAAAAAGACTCGAGTGTATCGCAGACATGTTGACGATGTGTGTAGTAAACCACGGAAAATTAGTACTAGTGGATCGACCAGGGAGGAATATGTATATGCTGATCCGTGTTCAAATATTGCTTGCAATGTGAAAAAAGTGGAACAATTTTGAGATGGCACTCAACGATGTAATTCCTCGGTAATTTTCCACATCTCGCTTGTTGCCCCTTTGTGCACAGGAAACATACGAGCAGATTTCCAGTAAAACGGAAAGATACCAGTGGAGATGCACTTTTGGAATACGAGCTGTGGTGGTCTAATCAAATATCAGATGTGCTTCTTCAGGAAGCGGACGGAATTCCATCTGGCCCGGGAATGAACGAGGACTTCAGTTGCGTAGCGGCAATGGAGATCATCTCGGTGTTTAGACCCAGATCATTCAGTGCTTGACCGTACGATGGGACGCTCGTTGCGGCGCAGTCGACTTCGTTGCTGGTTAAGCTTTCATGACAAAACACCAACAAACTTTTCAGCGAATAAGCTGTGTATAAGCGAATATATGTCTGTAAAATTAGAGGCAGTCTGTAAAATTAGAGGCAGTTTCATCGCAATAGATCATAGGGGAGGGCAGCCCGCATTCCTTGCGTTGTTCGTTCACAAACTTTCAAAAAGCTTTGGGGTGCGACCTGAGTTTCCTCTGAATCCACGAGTGACCCGCTTAAACTCGTGATTTACTCTAACGTAGTGATGCTGTAGTGAGAGCGTACGGTGTCTGGAAAACTTTCGTAGAGCTGCCCTTTTTCACTCGTTTGGGGAGCACGTGATCCGGAACGACTTACTAAAACATTTGAAATAGTTTGCGCGGCTGTATTGGCGTCGTGATCGTCAATGATGTTATCCCAAACCATTGATGAAAGGCTGCGATGTTGCAATGATGTGCTCTGAAAAAATCGTACAAAACAGCAGCGGTGATGGTGTCAAGATCGCTAGTGTAGTTGTCTTCCACAGAGCCGAAAACTTGCCTAGAAAATGTATGTGCATCGAGCCAGGTCCCAGTTAGGACGATGATATCATAGCTTAGATCGGAAACGGTTATACGATAGTCAGTGACGCGAAAATTCATACCGCCTACATTTTGGTAGATCACAGGCTGTCTTCGGTCTAGTAGCTCGCGGGAGAATACGGTCGTCAACGAATCGGCAATTCTGCGTCGTCCATGGAAGGTAGAAGCGTTGGCGTATAATGGCCCTAGAAGCGAATTTATTAAAATTTTACAAGCACTAATATGCAGTGACCCGGTTAGCTTCGAGGTACGATACTGGTCTAATAGCTCAGCTGTCGTATGTTCGAATTTCGGCTGGGTAGTATTGTTAGAGTCAGTAGGATCGTTACACTAGCACCGATTGTCCTGTACACGTCATTTAACTTTGCCTTTAACATTCAGCTGGACCGATGTTTCCATTGGGCTTCAAATTTATAACGTAAGGCTTTAAAACATAAAAAAGGATAAGTTCGCGACCGGCATTATCCAACTGGCTTTAAAGAGGTAAAATATTTGTCATTGGATTACAACACTAAACTCGTGGTTTCAATGTTTCAGTTAATATCAGGACGCACAAAGTCAACTCTAGCTTGGGTTTGATTTGACTTTTATTTCCAAAGACGTAGCCTGATGAAAAACTGTTTCCAATTCATTCGGTAGGCTGCCACTTTCCAATTTCAATTCCAATTGGACACCGTGCCTTTTCCACCAAATCTCGCTCCACTGTGATCTGACGTTAGAGAAGCATAAAAAATCTGCATCGCTGCTGCATCCGTTTAACAATTGCCCAACTCGATTGGACGAAATTGGAAATAATTAGGTGGGTTGCGGTCTTTTTCAGCCATTTAAGTGCCTTAAAACATACAAGGCCCTTGTGTGCTTTGATATATTGCAGATTGCGTTTCAGATATTTTATACCTAAGCTGCAAAACCTTTGCTAGCTTAGGACTGTCTTAGCAAATTTATCAGCTCAAACATACATAAACTTGCTGGCGACATCTCGAGGTCCGGGAAGCTGCTCAAAATCGCTCTAAGTAGTTGGGATGGGTTCATATATTTGGGATCTTCGGTCGCCGGACGCATTTAAGCTGAAAATTAGGCCTGCTTTGCTTTCTAGAAAACGTTTTGTTCAGGAAGCATGCGCCGTGGCACGAAGCTGGCAATGTACAAAGTGCTAATCAGACCGCTAGTCCTCTACGGATTTGAGACTACAACCTCTCCTGTTTGTGTAATTTTTCAACGATATTGCGACGCAGCTTGGAGTGGGATGTAAACTGATGTATGCAGATGATCTGAAATTATATTCGGTGATTCGTTCTATAGATGACTGTGTCCGGCTGCAGGGGCTTTTAGATTTGTTTGTAGATTGGTGCAGGAAAAACTGGCTTGTGATCAGCATCCCGAAATGTCAAGTAATGACTTTCCACCGCATTGCCAGTCCAATCGTCTACAACTATCAAATAAAGGAACATGTACTCACTAGAGTTGATGAAGTTACCGACCTGGGGGTACTGCTTGACGCCAAACTCACCTTTAACTTGCATCGCACCACTGCAATAGCAAAAGCTTCTCGACAACTAGGTTTCATCGCTAAAGTCGCTCGTGATTTCAATGATCCACACTGTCTGAAGGCACTATATTGCTCATTAGTACGTCCACTCATTGAAAATGCTTGCTTGGTATGGTGCCCTTACCAGCTGGCATGGAATCTACGCATCGAACGAGTTCAAAAACGTTTTGTGAGGCTTGCGTTGAGAGGTTTACCTTGGCGTGATCCAGCAAATCTACCGCCGTACCCCGATAGATGTCGTCTCCTGGGTCTCCAGACACTCGAGCATCGCAGGAAAGTTCAGCAAGCAGTGTGTGTGGCGAAGATATTAAATGGCGAGATCGATTCACCGACAATCCTGTCTGCCTTAAACATTCGTGCGTCGCAACGCTCATTTCGATCGACCGGATTACTGCAGCCGCGATTCCACCGGACAACCTTTGGATCTTACGAACCAATAACGGCCTGCATTCGAACTTTCTCCGCTGTTGAAAACCTTTTTGAGTTCAACGAACCGTCGTATAAGTTTGTACAAAAATTAAACAGTATAAGATTTTTATGAACATGACTTAGAATATTCAATAAGACATTTTTGTTAGTTGAATTTTAATTAAACAAATAAACAAATAAACAATGTCTACGAAAGAAAGCATTTGCTGTATTCGAACGAAAGGTGTTGCGGATTATTTTGTGCGGAGTACGAACGGAAAGTGGAGAGTGGCGCAGATGCATGGACCTCGAGCTGCAGCTGCAGTCACACCGGGGAGAGATTGCCATCGTGTCCACCCAGCGAAAGTCGACTGGTCACATCGCACAGCACAGTGGTCTAAAGGGGCGAAAAGTGGCACTTTCTTCCTAGCGTCATTTGCTTTCATTTTAGTAATATATTACCACTGGAAGGATATCTGTCCCAAAATGAGAAAATCGCACTTAATATTGAAAAATTGATTTTTCTAAATTTATTTAGTGTTGATATTATTATTTATCCCTCTCTGAGAAAATGTTAAAAAACTTTTATCAATTTTGTATGGAGCTTGAAAACATTTTATTGGTAGATGCAGTGAGACAAATATGCGTCCATTTTCTTCAGTGGGACAAATTGTCTTCAATTTTTTTTCGAATTTTTCTAATATAAACACCATGTTGCCAATTCATATTTCAAAAATACATGCCGAATTATCAACGTTAGAAAACAAAACATAAAAAATGACATAATGTAACATAGGACAGTGTTGCTCTTCAGAGCTTTCAATACCTGTGTTTCATTACATGTACTTTTTATTCCATCCCCTTTGTCGAAAACTACCATTATAAAAAAAAATATTGTTCACTGGTAACTTTTCTAAAGCAGGAGAATTTCGCTCAAAGTTCTCTCGAAAGTAGCAGATTTTGTATGAAAATTTCCCTTTCGATTAGAATGTTTTTATGTCTATCGATATCTAAATTCCCCTACGATAAAACTGAACCTTGTCGTGGTGTAGGGCTTTTTGACTAATCAGTAAATGAACAGCGGTCACGTTTACTTCTGAATGTGGGTATATATCAAAATACTTTTGTGATTTCAAGTGGGACTCGGGGTAAAAATTTACCAAATGTGATTGTTGCGTTGTTCAGAAAGTGCTTTTATTCCGTTTAAGAATAAGGCCAGTATGGGGATCTCTGACAATAGATTAAGTTTTCTGGGATTCATCCCTATTTATCACAACTGTCACAAATATCTCCGAAAAATGTCGGATTGATTGAGTTGGTCGGGGGCTTAGGGTTAGTAAGGGGATGTAAGCGGGATACCAGATCCGATTGGATGCCGAAGAACCACTCTGTAATAATTACGGGTAATAGCACTTCTTAGGTAGCAGATGGGAAAATTAGGTCAATTCGTGTCGCGTGTTCGAGTTTCGGCTAGGCGGTGCTGCTAGATAGAGTAGGATTTTTGCACTGGCCCCGTGGCTGTCCTGAGCTCTGATGGCCGCCCGCGGGCTCTGTCGATGGGAAGGGGTCGAGTCTTAAAGAGACGCTTAAGCCCAGAGCTTTACAGCACTTTGGTCTCGAGGGTTGGAAGGCGAGCGAGTCTCTATATTTTGTAGCTTCTGTCGACTACCGCGAACGTCCAGCTTGTGCTGCGCTCAATTTACTTTGTATCGTGGGAATACACTGTGTATGCTAAGGGGATGAAAGATTTAATTTGCCCTGATAAGTTGATAACCCCTAATGCTCCGAAATTTGTCTTACCTATTGGTTCATTTGTGGTTGTTTGTGTTGGAAAACTGAAAGCGGGCGCGTGGTTGAAGACCGGTGTCAGGCGGGGCTGACGATTCCTCCACTTCTTCACTATACCACATATTGCAACTCGAGTGGTACAAAAAGTCCAGAGCACATTTACAAATTCGATCTATTATTTTTCTTCTCATCATCATCATTATCATCATCATCGTCATCATCATCATTATCATCTTCATCATTGTATTTAAAATATGACTTTCCGGCCTTTGGCAGAGAGATCTTAGAGTCAGTTCGTGGAGTCCGCGCAGGGCCGAAACGCCTCCGCCTGCGGGTATAGGCGTGACGGCTATGCTTGGGGCTCTACCTGTGTTTTAGTGGGCGACAGTGCCTGTCTCGTCAGGTAGAACTGATGTTTGAGGTCTCCCTGACACTTTGTTGACATCACAAAAGGGCCCAGCGCAGAGTTTTATACGCTATTAAGCGACCAGTTGGATAACCCGAAAAAAAGGAAAAAAAAAGGAAAATTTCCCTTTCGATTAGAATGTTTTTATGTCTATCGATATCTAAATTCGTTTTACCTATGTTTTCACAATTACTAATACGTGGACCAAGGAAAACTTTAATTTGAATTGGTTTCCAAGCCCTAGGCTACTTTTTCCATTGCTGTATTTTGATCCAATTAAAATTTTATCCATGCGATAATTGGAATAGCGTTGCCAACTGAACGATTATTCACCATTAAGCGTAAGGAAACACCAAATTGTGTCAAAGGAAATACCACAGTCCTTGAATTGTAAATTATCTACGTTCCCGCTTCGTCTCACCCCAACGGTCGTAGCGTCAATTACAGTTGAGTCATTTCTAAGAGCATCTTCTACTTTTCCTCTTTTTTGCAGGTCCTCAAAAAAAAAAAACGAAAGAACGATAATAAAAAAAGGTTAAATAACTGCCCACCTACCCCACTGCACTAGAAAGCATCATTTCGAGTGTTGCTTGGCTCGTCTGGCTCATTCCCATGCCCGCTTCCGGCGGTGATACTAGCACTGACGGCAACGGAGACGCAGCGCCTATTGGGGAATGATTTTGCACCCGCACTGTGTGCCTTGTATTACTAAGAGAAAAAAACGTTTAGCTCATCGGAGATTTCGCGGACCGCAGAGCGTAATAACGTCGGTATAGCGAAGCAGAAATGACGATTATCCTGTTCTTGGTGGACACATCCGCGTCTATGTGCCAGAAGGCACATGTTAACGGCGTCCAGAAGAGCTACTTAGACATTGCAAAAGGAGCGGTTGAGACATTTCTTAAGTATCGCCAGCGATCGCAGGATTGTATGGGTGATCGGTACATGCTGCTAACGTTTGAAGATCCACCGAACAACGTGAAAGCCGGTTGGAAGGAAAACCATGCCACTTTCATGAATGAGCTGAAGAATTTGCAGAGCAATGGACTCACATCGATGGGCGAAGCGCTTAAAAATGCCTTCGATCTGCTCAATCTAAACCGAATGCAGAGCGGTATCGACACATATGGACAGGGTCGGTGTCCATTCTATTTAGAGCCTTCGGTTATTATCGTTCTCACTGACGGCGGAAAGTATTCGTTTCGCAACGGTGTACATCAGGAGATTATACTGCCTCTGCACGCGCAGATTCCTGGGACCAAGTTGACAAAGGAGCCGTTCCGATGGGACCAGCGGCTTTTCTCGCTAGTATTGCGTATGAGTGGGAACCGGGCAGATGAGCGAGTAGACGGAAAGGTACCGCATGATGATTCTATGATCGAAAAGATGTGTGAGGTAGGTCCTTGTGCTTGGTTAGTCGGCATTAGACATGCGTAGGTGACAGTATTAATTCTTCTTTCTAGGTGACCGGGGGTCGATCATATAAAATTCGATCTCAGTATGTGCTGAATCAGTGCATTGAGAGTCTAGTGCAAAAAGTACAGCCGGGTGTCGTGATTCACTTCGACCAACTGCTTATGACAAATAACGGCGAGAATGGTGGAGCGGATTTGCAGTTCCAGTCTATCAAGCGTATGATTTATGTGCAAAAATTCCCCCAACAGAAGACATTTCCGGTTGGGTTCTGGCCCATTCCGGAACCGTACTGGCCAGATCCAAAATCGAGCAGTCTGCCGCCAAGAGATGCTCATCCGAAGATAAAAATCATTACTCCATGCTGTGATGAGCCGGTAATGTTGCGAAATTTTCCCATAGATAAGTACGAACTAGAACCGAGCCCGCTGACGCTACAGATTCTGTCAAAGAAGGAAACTAACAAGGTATGGCCCTTGATTGTTTCAAGCGGGATGCATGGGATAGAGATGCCTTTCGGTTTCCTGAAACCGAGTAGTACGATGACAGTGGTTAACTTGTACGTGCTACCGTACAACTATCAGACATTTCTACCGTTAATTAACGATTTATTTCACAAATATAATTTGAATCCGCCGAACGACTGGATTTACAAGTTTGGCAATTACGTGAAGTCGATTCCACAGTACTACTGTCCATTTTTGAGGCGTGCATTGGCTACCACTCCAAACGTGCCGTACCAGTTGGTGCAGTACATTCTTCCGGAAAATTTGGATAGTTATCTAAGTCCCGCAGTGGCAAACTATCTAAAACAAATGAAAAACACAGCCAAACAGGATCAGGAGAACCTGTGCCTGCGAGTGTTTAAACAGCTTAAGCAACCAAAACCAGCTTATCATCAGTTGGAGACGGTAAAGCTCAATCCAGGAATGCAACTGAGGCGTGACCTGGTGTCGCATCCGATGCTGAAGGATGCTTTCAATAAAGTGCACGCTGACATCGCCAGTTTTGACAATTACACAATTGTCGTACCGACTGTGATGCGACCTGCGGCGACGAAAAATTATCGCAATCCGTTCGATATACCTAGGCGGGACCTGATTGACGAGATTGCTAGGATGCGGGAAAATTTCTTCCGAATCCCAACAAGTGGGATTACGATGTATACCAAGGATAGTGGGCATTGTCTACCGATTTCCGATATGGGCAACTATCAGGAATATCTGAAGAACAAAGAAACACCGTTAAGAGAATTGGAACCTACCAACGTGAGGCAGCACATGTTTGGTAATCCTTACAAGAAGGACAAAAACATGGTGATGGTGGACGAAGCTGATTTAAACGACGTGGCCCCTATGAAGGGTGGGCGAGGGGAACTAGGTGCTGGGGCGCTTAAGAATCGAACGGATCCAAACGCAAGACTGAGTCGCAAGCGGAAAGCGGGACCAATTAGGAAGGACTATGTTTTCAAGCGCAAATACACCGGCAGCTTAAGTTCGTCATCCAGTGTAACATCAGATACCAGTTCGCTGTCAGATTTCTCGTCAGACGATGATACTGCTTCCATTGGTAGCAGTGTCGGCTCGGAATCCGAGCTTGATGACGATCAAGATGGACGCTTAGTGGTGGACTTTGAGTTTCCGAATGACAAGGACGAGGAAAGCCCAATCAATGCTCACGTACGCGAGTTCATTGAAGGTCCGGATGAAGGCGGAAGTATTGGTGCTGGACCGCCTCCTCCAACGGATTCTGCAAGCATCCCTGCTTTGCTTTCGGATTATGCACAACCTTCGCCGCTCAGTATGCCTTATCAGTCCCACTATGTTCATCATTTTCATCCCTCTCATCCACCTCACCACTATCCCACGCACTTAACGACGGCAACGACGACGATGACCACGCCGACACCAATGACGACGGTTCCTGTTATGAATTCGTTTGGTACGCCAACACCAAGCTCTAGCACAATGCCAAGCAGTAGCAACAGTGGCAGTTCTAGTACGAACATCGGTTCATTAACTCCCAGCCCGAACGATATGAAGGATGTGCTGGAAATATCGAACATATTGAAAACCTGCCACAATGGGGGCAACAGTTATGCCACACCGGAGGAACCCCCACCTGAACCCGAGCCTATCAAACCATTGAAACCCACTAAACCCACTAAAACGGAAGCTGCTCCTGTAAAGTTGCCTGAAAGCACCGCTGCAAACGAGCGCATTCTACTAAATGGTGGGGACCACATCTCGTCCGTACCATCCAAATCGATATCCCAAGTCAGTAGTCCTAAGCCTGCCCAACCGCTAACTGAACAGGAGCGGCAACGGATTCGTGAAGAAAACTATGAAACCCGTTCGATAATTTTTAAAGACATTCGACGGCCAGGGCGAAACTACTCGCTTCTTCTAGAGCATCTGCCCCTGATCAAAGGGGACTTGCCGATTCGGAAGGCTTTCATCGAAATGTGTGTTAAGGAAGCATTACGATTTCGGCGGAAAAATATGGCCAATAGTATCCAGGAATGGTGGGAAAATCAGCTTGCTGCGGATCAAGCCGAACAGAAGCTACTTTTAAAACAGCAACATCTGGCCAAAGCAAATTGCTTTAACAACCTACCTACATCATCTTCACACTCGAATCACCAAGCAACTCGATTTAGTTCTCGGCAGCAACAATTGGCCGGGTCTTCTTTCAACACTAGCAGCAGCAGCAGTAGCAGTAGTAGCATTAGTTCCAGTAGTAGTCAAAGCGGTCCCGGAAGCAGTAAAAGCTCACACTTTACCCATCAGTCACACCCTCCCAACAAACACCATCAGCAGCAGCATCATAAACATTCGAATCATCAGAGCAGTAGTAGCAGTAGGATATGAGAATGTCCGTTTCCGTGTCCCTGTTGCTCTTCTTCCTCATCCTAACCAATTTCCTACATCCCCTTCACGACGAGTCGTGGTTAAGTGAAATTGTATATTCTTTAAAGTTATTTGCTTTATATTTTATTTACCTAGTTGTTCCTTTCATCCCTCCTACTACATCCGTGTCGAAACCCACATTTATTGTTGTTCAAAGCGTAGTTAAACGAAAGGACTGAGAACAAAATTTATTAGAACGGAAAGGATACCCAGTTAGCTTAATAGTAGAAGTCGTGAATGGCAGGGCAATTGAGGGCGCGCAGGTAATGTTGAATTACCGTTCGAATCGAAACGGTTCGGCTCTGTGTCTTAGAGCGCAATTGTTAGCAACTAAAGGTACCCGCGGTCGAGCGCACGAGTAAAACAAATAATGAAGGATTAAAATCAAATTGAAACAATACAAAAAACACCTAGCGGTAAGGATACTAAGAGGAATCGTGTAAATAGATAAATGTTAAATAAATTGCTATATTGTAAGTATCAAGACGGGAGTGTTTTGTTAGGTAGGGTTCCGCACAAACGAATCGTTTACTAGGTTACAGATTATGAACACAACTTGTTCACCTAGTTATAAACCAGGTTGAAAAAAATGAAGTCTGTGCAAGCGATATTCGAGTACTGCCGATTTTGCAAAGCAGTCGGTTTTTTACAGACAAAAGACTTGCTTGGTGAGCCATCGAAATTTCTAAGTATCGCTCGCAGTAACTTAGTAATAATTCTTGTTAATGGCAAGGTAACGTTTCTGAGAATGTCTCATTTGTGTTGCAGTTTTCTTGAAAGAAAAAAAGTAGCCGATCTCAAGAGATCCAAATAGCGATGTCTTGGCATTTTTTTTTTTTTTTTGGGTTTGAGTGGTGATGGCCCGAGGAGCGATGCCTCATATTCGCCAGTGACCGTAGCGTTTTAGTGACGTCTAGTCGTTAAACAACGATATGTCCCATATCCAGAAATTGAAGAATTTCCTTCAGCTTGCCGATGTGTAATTCGCTCGTGTTGTTCTTTAGTAATTCCGATATGTTTTTAAAATTTCCCCAATCGAAGTGGTTTCTGACATGTGTATATTTAATACAACGTAATAGTGCATGTTCTGTAGTATTTTTTTCGCCACAAAGTTCGCATTCTTCAAAGTTTTCTATTTGCATTTTAGAGAGCCAGTAGTGTGAGTAATCGTGTCCTGCTACAATTCTGTTGAGTTTCCTGGTTTCTTCTCCGTTGAAGCTTGTGAACCAAAACCAAGGTTTTATAGGAAAGTGCTCAAACAGTTGATGGAATTTTGTTCCCTTGTTGTTTTCTCGTGTATATTTATTGTACCACAAATCTGTGGCCGAATATAGTTGTTGCTTAAGCAGTCGTATCATGTCTTGCCATAATAGTTTATTTGAAATCATGGCTAAGCTATTTACTCCGTTCTTTGCAAGAGAATCTGCTTTTTCGTTTCCGCTCAAGCCTACGTGACCCGGAATCCATTGAAGAACCGTACCTGTTGATTGTAGGTAGTTACATATTTCACCGGTTAATCTATCCCATCTCTTATTTGAATGGTGCGACTTTAGTAACTTGCAGGCTGCTAGTGAATCCGTTAGAATTACAGTTTTTTCTGGCTCAAGTTGTTCTACTTCTTTAAGTGCTTCCCGAATGGCTAAAAGTTCTGCAGTCATGATGCATGAGTCTTGCTCGAGCCTGATACTAACGCTGACATTGTTTTCTTCCTCGTAGATGCCGATTCCACATCCTGCTTCAGACCTGGAAGCATCTGTATATACTTTTCTCCAAAGCTGAAATTTAGTGTTTATATATGCATTGCATATATTCCTCATAACTATGGTATTCATTTTTTTCTTGTTTATTGGATAGTCCTCTATCTGAGTTATTATTTCAATGGCCTTTGGGTTTTCTATTTGTATGTTTTCGTAAACTTTGGTGACCTCCACACTATTTTCGATATAGACCCATTCCATATAGGAATAGTTTTTTTCTTCCTGTTTGTTTTCCAAATCTAATTGTAGGAGTTGGTGGCAAATTTGATCACCTTGCTTGAAGTGGCGCATTATTTTCTTTTTTGTGTGATAATATCTTTTTAATTCCAAAGGTTCCTCATTGGCCAGAGCGGCCAACGTGTTTATTGGTGTCGTCCTAGTGCATCCTGTGGCTATTCTCTGACATTGTCTATGTGTTATTTCTAGTGTTTGCTTGTATGTATTTGATGTTTTTCCGTAGATGGAACTAGCGTAGGCAAGATAGTTGCCATACAAGGCTTTGTGAAATAAGACCATAACTTTGGGCGTGGCACCTTTTTTTATGCTGCTAATTATTTTGAGCATATTTTGTCGGTGTTTTACATTGTCTCTGAGTTCTCTAACCTGGGTACCAAAGCCCAGATTCCGGTCCATATAGATACCAAGATACTTATGGTATCGCACACATTCAATTTGCTCACCCTGTATGTGTAACCCTACATCTGTTGCTTTGTGGTGGAATAGTATCACTTTAGTTTTGTCGGTATTTACCTTTAACCCCAATTTAGTGCTACATTCTGTGAATGAATCAATTGCTTGTTGAGCCTTGGATTTAGCTTCTGATAACGTTTTTGCTTTTATAATTTTTAGGAAGTCGTCGGCGAATTGGATAGTTGTTACACTATTTCCTGTACCATCGGTGTAGTGGAGTTGGCAGGTATATATATTGAATAGAGTCGGTGAAAGCACATCACCCTGGGGCAGTCCTGACGAAGATGTTTTTTGAAGCGTTCCTTGTTCTGTATGTAGTAACAGAATTCTGTTGTTCAAGAAGTTATGAATCCATGTGACTATATCATCTGGTATATTCATTTCTCGCAATATAGTTATTAAGGTTGTTGTATTCACTGTATTAAAAGCATTTGAGAAGTCGAAGAAAATTCCGATACAAAACTGTTTTTCACGCTTCGCCTGCATAATATGATTAGTGGCATAATTTAAACAATCTTCTGTAGATTTTCCTTGACGGAAACCAAAGGATAGTTCTGGTAAGAATTGGTGGTTTTGCAAGTGCTTACATATCTTTTCGAGAACAGCTGTGTTCATCGCTTTAGTTATTGTGGGTAAACACGATATTGGTCTATAAGATTTGACATTGTTTGGGTCCTTATTCGGTTTAGGAATTGGAACGACTTTGATTTTCTTCAGGCTCTCCGGGAGATTTCCTTCACTGTAGAAGCTGTTAAGTTCATCGACTATTTTTTTCTTGACCGTTGTACTGAGATTTCGTAACATTTCGTAAGTGATCTTGTCTGGCCCTGGCGCTGAGTTTGCTTTTTTACTGCACACAATGGTATTCCATTTTTCCAGTGTAAGGAGTTGACTTTGGGGGGTTGAAACCACTCTTATTGGCTGTATGTTGCAGGAGTCTTCGAAATTATCGTCCATGAATTTCGTAGCGATCTGTTTGTCGGTTGCTATTATATTGTTTTTGCTTTTATCCTCGCTGTTGTACTTTAATCTTCTAACCAATTGCCAATTTGCTCTGGTGTTAGTAGGATCTATATGTTTAGTAATTTCGGCGAGTTTATTTTTCATCAACTCCTTTTTCTTGCGTATAAATTTGGCTTCAGCCTTTTTCATTTCAATGAGATTGGCGATGTTTGCCAGTTGATTGAAATTTTTCCTGCAGTCTTTTTTGGTCTTATACAATTGTGTGAGCTCTTCGTTCCAGTAGTACTTGGGTTTATGCTTAGATAATCCAGCATTATTTTTAACAGAGATTTTTATTATTTCTTCCAGTGTGTTTATTGAATCGAAATCTTCAGGATGAATACTTGCTACCTCTTCAAGAATTTTTTTCTTATTGTATACTACTCTTTGTGTTTTTGTTTTGATGTTGTCGATTTGTATTTCTAAGAGCATGTGACCAGAACCGCCTAGGCTATAGTCTAATACCTTCCAAAAGCAATCATTGAAAATATTTACGGTGCAAAGAGTCAAATCAATTGCACTTGGTTGACAATTTAATGTGGCGGGTATAAAAGTTTTGCTTCCGTCATTCAAGATTAGGAGATTCGATTGGATTAACATTTCGTAAATCAATTTTCCTTTACCGTTGTCGTTCCTGCAACCCCAGGTGGTATTGTGAGCGTTGAAATCTCCGCCAATAATTACGTTTGTTAGTGGTTTGGTTTCGCTTAAAAGTATGGATAATCTTGATTCTAGTTCGGGTGTGCTTATTCTCGGATTTATATACACAGATATAAGGCTAAGTTCATTAGAAGGGATATAGATGCCAATCACTTCAAAATTATCGTTTGTTGTAAGCTGCAATAATGAATAATTATACAAGTCACGAAGGTATATACCTACCCCTCCTGCTGTTCGGTTCTGTCTGGTTTTTAGAATTTTATGGAATCCTGAAATGTTTACCGAGTGTAAACTATCATCATTTAACCATATCTCTGCTAAGATTGCTGCATCGTATTTATTTTCATGTAGTTCATGCGTCAACTCTGTCTTGTTTTTGCCGAGGCTCTGTATATTATTCTGTAGAATTCGAAACTTGCCCATCGTTAGTTGTATTCGTATTGGTACCTGTTGCGAGCCCCAGAGTTTGTCCCGCGTAAACTAGTATGTCTTTCAATACAGCATGTCCATTTTCATGATTACCAGTAAGTACATTTGATAGTCCGTTGACGATTGTGGACATAGCGTGTGTTAGCTGTTCCTTTTGATACGTGGTTTTTTTCATTTGCTCTTCCCATCTTTGTCGAAGCTCTAAATACCTTGAAACTGTAATATGTTGTACCTCTTCTGGCTCTGACGGTTTACGTTTTTTATTTTGTACTACCCGTTCCACATTTTCGTTATTCGCAACCTTATCATTATTGTCTGTCTTGTGTTCATTTTGTGTTTGTTTCGGTGTTTGTGATGGGTTTACATGGTTTTCCTTTCTATTTGTTTGTTTAGTTGGACGACTTTGGGTGTTTTGTTTGGCCTTGATAGCTTCTGCATAGCTTTCATACGGTGTCGGAAACGAGTCCATGTTTTGTAAGATACTGTATCCGTTTGTTGTTTCTATTTTGCACTGTTGCATCGCTTCTTGATATGTAATGTTTTTCTTTGCCATTAATGTCTTTATATTTTTTTGTTTGTTACGTTCTGGACATGAATAGTCTGTTGTTTTGTGTTGCCCTTTGCAGTGCGCGCATTTCGTTTCATTGGCACAATCTCCTTCGTGTTTTTCTGCGCAATTTGAACACCTGGGTGTTGATGTCTTGCAATTTTTTGTTATATGACCATAGCGGAGACATTTTTCACATAGGACAACTCTAGTGATGAACGGGTCAACTCGAGTCAGTACCCTGAAAACTCTTATAATGTTAGGGAGGACATTATTTCTGAAAACAATGCCGACTTTTCTTGTGGGTATTTTGTCACCATCTGAATCTCTGCGAGTCATTCGAAAAAGTTCCAATATTTCGACATCGGAATCGATATTTTGGTGCAGTTCATCCATTTTCATGTCTTCAGGAATTCCGTTAATGACACCTTTCACGGATAGATAGCCCTTGGGTATATATGCTTTTAGCTGTTTCAAAGATAAGTTTTGGCAATTGACCAGTCTGTTTGCTTCCTTCCACTCATCCACGTAGACGGTAACCTTGGCAAAAGCCGCCTTTTTTATATCCAACACTGTTTTAGTGAAACCATTCTGCTGTAATACTCTGCCTACGGCAATTTTGTTGATTCCGATTCGTCTGTCGCTTGTAGCGGGTTCGTGAATTTTTTCGACTGTAACCTTAAAAGGCCCAACATCTGTTGGCTTGTAATAATAAATTTCTCGCACGTGTCTGGCATCTCCTGTCTTTTCGTGGTATCCGCCATTTTGTTGGTCCATCGGCACTCCTATAGGAGCGCCGTTTTCGACGCTCATACTCTTTGGATCGCAGATGAGAATCCGTAAAGCACTTCGAGAGATTAATTTACCTTCCTTCTTTTAATAAAAGACACTTATTCCAATTTTCAACACCTTCCCAATTTGTAACTGTTTTATACAACCAACGATTCGATAGCGTCCGTACTCCTTAAGAATCTGGCTGAGGATTTTGTGTCTTGGCATTGACAATTTGTTAGAGAGAAAGCCTTTTTTACCGTTTGACATTGTATCATGCACCTAATGATGTCCGAAATGTTCAATTATTCGATTACCGATTAATCGGTTAGCGTTGTATGCACTGATCGATTAGTTCAGTATTCGTGCTAGTAGTATTCGATTATAAATATTCGAATATTTCGTTTAATAATTGGATTAATCGTACGATTATAAACGATTAATGGGGATTATTCGCATTTTTTTATCTTATTTAAACTATTCGATTAGTGAATTACTCGTGCCGGCAGTATTCGATTACATATTATTCGATTATTCCATGCTCTAATCGATTACTTTATTAATCGAGCGATTACCGGACATCACTACATGCACCATGATCACAAGGCCAGTTCAACCATCCAACAGACTCATATGGCTTGTAGACTGACATTAAAGTCAACCAAAAATCTCTATATGGACAATATGTAATATTTCGAAAAGTATAGGTGAACATCACTAGACACAATCGCGGACAAGACACAACACTCATAACTCTTACAAAATGTCAAAAATAAAACAAATTATTTTTAACTTACGCTTTGACCGGATTCGGGTATCATATGTCTATTCATCGGGGCCGCATGTGCCTCTGGGTTCAGCAGGAATCCAACTCCTCTTTCTTGAGTAGCATTTTTACCTTGTACGCCAGAGTAGAGCGAGACTTGCCCGGACGATGTCTTGTGTTCGCCAGTACCCGGCCAGCGAACCTCGCTCAGCCACAGGATTTCAAGCTTCAGGCGGTCAGCTTCCTTTGCAAGTTGAGCCAGCTTGCTCTGCTGCGGTCAGTATTCCTTATTCTTTATTTATTTTATCATCTGACAAAATTTGTCCTAATGAACTAACATAAAAATCAAAATGAACTAGATCTGGTAACTTTACTTTTAAACAAGTGCGAGGGTTCGCACAATACAAACAGATGCTCAATACTATTAAATAACCTAACACTGAACGCTAGGGGTTCGAAATAACCGAAATTTGAACTGTGAAAATCGTTTACTAACATGGAAGATGGTCCCAATACACGTTGCGATGCACGGAAGTTCATCATGGACCGGAGCTTCGGCGAGTCAATGTCGCCATGCAGCACTTTTGCCACAAGTAATACATGTTGACAGCGGATGTCCGGATAAGGTGGAAGGTTGTTGGGATCTCGCCAGGGTAGATTTCTTAAGCCAGGCGTAGAAATCTACTCTGTACACGCTGAATTCACAGGTTCCATGCAAGCTGAGGATCTTTGAAGATCCGTCGTATTTTTGCGATGAACCTAAGTTGCTTGCTTGCTTTAGAAACAATTTCCGTTTGGTGCCTATTAAACGTCAGCTTACAGTCCATGATAGCACCAAGATCAGAGTGTACGTAGTCGACTCTGTCTGCTGGTGCTTCATCAATCTTGACACACATGCTACTTGACATAAGGGAATCAGAACTCAACGGGTTGACAAAGATGAACCTGATGAAGATGAAGGGGGTTCATAACACGGGGGAGGCCCTAACTCCGAAACGTCTGGACGGTTCTTCATCAAACTTGACACGCATGTTCCCTGACATAAGGGAATCAGGGTTACCAAAAGGAGGGAGCCCTAACAAGGGGCAAAGTAAAAAGGGTTGCGTTTCTCTTGCATTTCAATCGATTGCAGTTGTGCAAGTGACTTTGAGAAACGAGGGGGGTTCCACCAAAGAGGAATATATGGTAAAAAAGACCTTTGTTTCGTTTCCATTATAGGGATTTCCATAGAGCGAACCAATGCATAATTAGCTATGTAACAGAAAAGGGAGCTGACTGGGAAAGAACCGACAAGTCGGGGGACGAGGATCAAATGCATGTTTCGCCATAGTTTCGGAACTTCTGGACTGTTCTTCATTAAACGTTGTTTGTCAAACACATGTCTTTTGGCAGGGGGTTGACAAAAGAGGGAGGTGGTCTCTTACAAGGGGGAAGAAAAGTTCAAATGGTAAAGGTATGCGTTCTTCTTGCATTTGGAACGATAGCAGTTATACAAGTTGCTGGATTTCTGAAAGAGGGAACGGGGTGGAGATTAACAAAAGGCTTTTTCTCGATTTATAGGGATTACCGGCAGTGACGTAGCCAGGATTTTCGTTTGGGGGGGGGGGCAAGCCATTTTTTCATTAGAGAAGTTTTAAACCTCAGAGGTTCGCGCGCCTCGCAGCGCTCTGGTGCTTTTTCCTCCTCAGGATCGTGGTCAACTCATTCCGCGCTTGTCGATCCTTGGCCAAATTCTCTCTCGTGGATATGCTTTAAAAGTTTTTCAAAGCTCTTTTTTTACTCTAACGCTTGTTGACATTCCCCGTCAAACCAATCATTTCGTGCACTCGAGATTGCGGCCTCGTTGACGACCGAGCGCATCATACTCCAACCGTTTTCGAGGGTCGAAGCATCTAGCTCCACAGAGGATGGCAGAGCTTCATCCAGCACGCGCGCGTAGTTTTCGGCAGCACGCGGGTTGTCTAATTGCCTAATGTTCAACCGAGGAGGGCAGCTTTGTCGCGAGATATACACCCTTATGTTGTATTTTGAACGAATCTTTATTTCGTTCGACTTGCTTTGAACGAGATGTTTTGCCCATTTCATTTTGCTGGCGGAAATTTCGTTCGAAATACCAAGTCGTTTGAAATATAGAATAGCGGTGATAAGCTGTCGATAGTGCACATGTACTGCTACTAGGTAATGGCTCGACATCCGCACCCCGTTGGAAGCGTACGTATGCGTACGAGGTTTGAGAAAAACCGGCCCTCGATAAGAATATGGTCGATTTAGTTCGAAGTATGTTGGTCAGGTGATTACCAGGTAGCTTTGTGGATATCTTTGTGGGGAAAAATCAGAGGGGTTGTGCACAAGACACGACCGCATAGGTGACGCAGGACACCGTAAGTCGTCCACAATGGCAAAAAATTCAACTTTTTCTCGTTGCCTGTGTTATTATGGTATTAATTGGGCAAGAAAATATAATAAACTCTTCAATCGTTGTGTGACCCTTCAAAGGACCGATTGTTTGATTATCATAACTCCAGCTTGCAATAAACTTGCACTAACGCACTTAACGTAATTCTCTGTTCGGTAAATTGGAGTGCCGATAACCGCTAACCAGGCACGGCTTGTTGCAACGGACCAGCCGGAAAGCCTCAGCAGCTATGCGATCAACGAAGCCGTTCGTGTATGCTCCTGAATCACGATGAAATACCACTCCAAGTGGCCAGCTGCAAGTGACGTGGGATGCTTTTGGTCGTTTTGTTGTCGCGTGCAGCATATTTCCTGCCAATTCCAGAACTTCAGCAGCCAGATATCACGGCAGCGAAACGAGTGCTCCAGCTCCAACACACGCTCAGCATACTTTCCTTTCCTCAGCAGCCGATGAACACGACCGACCGGGAACTGCAAACGTGCATGAGTTGAGCGTGACTTCCGTTTGCCCTGGCAAACGATGTTGGCAGTAGCTCAGCTAGCGTTTGAATAATGCTGTTCGCCGGCTTACCTCGTGTTATGTACCAGAGCAAGCGACAATAATCGGCCACACCTATTTTTCATGGTCCTTCATTCTATCATGTACGTAAAATAAAATAGAGCATTTCAATTTCAGTCTGAACACAAGAGCAAAGTTACCCAGGAGCCGTTCGCCTTTTGCTGCCACAGAAAAATTACGCTACGTATTATTTATTGTAGCGCAGTGGCGACTCGTGGGGGTTTAGCTTACCTGTTCAACCAGCGAAAAATACAAATCAATACTATTAGCGTTTTTGTTTTTGCTCAGGTCCAATCTAGGTTCGCCCTAGTTCCAATCGAACGGTTGTCAAACTTGGAGCTGGTATATTTGTCGGCTGTTTTGGTACCTTCCGAGACGGGCAACTCAACCGGCAGCAACAAGCGAACAGAAGCGCGAGAGGTGATTGGTTAAAATTATTTGAAAAGAAGTGAACAATTAGAATCAATCGAATAAAATAGAATTAAAATCAGTGAGCGAAAATTCCTCAAATCTTCATGAACATTATGTTTCGTCCTTAAAAGAACATTTTGTCGACGTGCTATGTTGGAAATTTAACCTTTCTTTTCCGTCTTCTTGGGCAGCAACAAAACAGTTTGGATGTTCGGAAAAACACTACTCTGAGCAATTGTGACACCAGACAGCAATTTGTTCAACTCTTCGTTGTTGCGGATGGACAGCTGCAAGTGACGATAATTCTGTCGTTTTGTTGTCGCGAGCAGCATATTTTCTGCCAATTCCAGAACTTTGGCAGCCAGATATTCCATCACGGCAGCGAAACGAGTGCTCCAGCTCCAACACACGCTCAGCATACTTTCCTTTTCTCAGCAACCGATGAATACGACCGACCGGCAACTGCAGACATGCACGACTGCGTCACCGCTCGTATTGCCGTTGGTGGTACATCTCAATAAGGAATTTTCAAACCAATTAGCAATCAACGAGAAAGGGTAGGATTCCATTTAATTCTCTTGTAAGTTTGTTATAGCAGAATTAAATGGAACTTTCCATCAACTTTCTCGGTGCATCCTGAATTGTACCAAGACTTGTTCGATAATAATTGGAAATTATTCCAACTAATCACAAAGCGACAATTTCTAGTGCGAACGAGTTAGAGTTATTCTCAATTTTTCAATGACGCGCATTGAAAATCAATAGTTTCCTATATTTTCAATATTTTCCACATCGATTTTCCGATCAATTGGTGTAAATATCTTGGAAATCTATTGAAAATTGACTGAATTATAAGCCGAAGCGTGAAAACGCGTTTCTACTTTGATGACGTCATTTCCCACAACCAATCACGAGCGGGAATTCTGGTAAAACATAGGTTCATTATTTTCAATTTTCCAATAGTTCAGCATCAAGAATCCATACTTTTCTTCATTTGGGTCAGTTCTTAGAAGATTTTGCGATCGATTGTAAGAATAGATGTAGGAATATTGAAAATCGCTTGGAAACCTCGGAGCTAATAGCGCTCAAAACCTATCATTTTTCGTGATGCTCGCATTTTTCGATATTTTGGAATGACACCCTATCTCAAAACTTGCCGTAAGACGTAGTCCTCCGTCAAAAGACTCTGTTACCAGTTTTGATCGCCGAGTCGTTCGGACTCCAACTTCTGTTCTGTGGTGATATATTTGTACCAGCCCAGGCGAAGCTGTAGTCGCAGACTAATAGACGTAACATTTCGAACAAATTTTCTAACAAAACATCGTTTCAATGACATCCCTAAAACTTGAAAAAAAATACACTATATAGCATCACCTTCGCGCTACACTCAAAAAAATTAACACGTCGCATCCACGTGAAAAATCATGTAAACTTCTGTACAGCAACTTACATGAACTTCATGTATGTACAGTTAATGGAAAAGTTGATAAAATTTACCGGGATCGCACGTAAACTAGTTAGTATGAGTGCGAGTTACCAACAATTCACGTGAATGTTACATGAAAAGTGTGATGGATGCAAGGGGTCGGTCACTCGGCACAGCCGTTTTTATGTTAGGCGACTTGAAACGAGCCGAACTGTGCCGGTGCTGTACCGAAAGTGCCGAACTGCAAGATTTGTTAAATTCGTTAAAATCTGATAGATCTGGTAACCGTGCGAGATGATTTTGGCAACTGGCAGTGCTCCCATTTCATATGTAAAATTGAACCGGAGGTGTGTAAAGCCCTATAAATGTTATTTTTATAAGGCTTTAGAGGAGTGCCGCTTGATATCTCTGCAGTGCCGGGGCACTATGTGCTGAGTGTCCGACCCCTCGGATGGATGAGAATTTCCAGTGTTTACACGTAAACTTAACGTGCCGATTTTTTTGAGTGTACGCAGGGTAGGTTGCTATAAATTTACTTGTATATTATTTGACAACAGCGCCAATGCAGGCGAGCGGCGTTTTCACGCAGCGACTGTTGTTTGAGCCTTGGCTTAAGCGAAAATTTGAAATGATCGTTTTTATTGACGATGGAATGAGGGTTCAGTGTTACGTCTGTTAGTCTGCGCTGTAGTGTTCGGTTTTAATATGATTCTGTATGGATACGCATGTTTGCCAATTCATTGGAAGTGTAGTGAAAAGATGTGCTGTTGATAAAATGAAACTGAAGTAGTAAAATCCCTTCAACGTGGGGGAATCATTGGTAATAAAAACAATCTTTAATTTCTGTAAGGTAGCAGGAAAGCAATAGTTTGTATTCTTGATTCTGTTAGATTGCTTCCAAATGCACATAGAAATAAATCTGAAATCTATTGAGGATCGAACGTATACAATGTTACTAACTTTGAGTGACAATGTTACTACTTTGATAAATGTTACATATAACGCATGTAGCATGTAATCATGAAGAATCGAATCATTCCATGCATGGATACATGCTACTATCACTCTACAAAGAGATTTACGTAGTCCTGCGTCACCTATCTATGCGGTCGGGTCTTCTACACAACCTTCCTGATTTTTTCCAATGATCAACACATTTCCAAAGTAAACATATTTCAAAAACCTATTTAATTTTTTTTCACCCGGATAATCGAGTCCGACCTGTATTACCAAAAGTAATTGAGGACAGCTATTTCATATAGTCTCCCTTACCTAAAATATATTTGTGGTTTATAAATATTACACATCAACATTGAAACTAGTGCACGGAAGAAATTTATGCAAAGGTAGGTGTAAATTAAATATAAATCGCAATGATTGAACTTTTCTATTTTCTAGGTTTATTTTATCAACTTCACTGTTTTCATCCCCAGTTTCCTCAGTATTGTATCATACCATTTAAAGAGGGAAGAGACGAGATTGTGTGATTTCATCTCGCAGGCGGTAGTAGAAAATGCTACTAGCGCTAGCCGTCGTCATCATTATTATTCGCTGTCCATTTTTAAATCACATTCGTCACTCAACACACATTCGAGCGGATCGCGTTGGTGGAATAAACAGCACGATTCTGTCTGCCGGTAGGTATCATAACAAAAATGGAATTAATGTATTAAAACATTCGAGAAATTTTCCGATTACTAATAATAACGTCGTACCTGCCGCCCACTGCTTAGTGGACCTTGGTGGATCCGAGCCAGGATGACAAATAAATTACCCAATCAACAAGTACATATAAGTAAATACAAATATTAAATAGTCGTAATTTCGTTCGTTACTAGAGCTTTCCTTCCAACGATGATTTGATGCTCAAGAAGCTCCTAGGGCATTGGATGGTATTTTCGGCATGCTTTTAATGATTGGGCCTACTCTGCTTTCGTGTTACCTGTACCTACCTGAAGAACCAATTCATTATCACGAAACGAATGTGAAACCATAGTAGTGTATATTGGTAAGAATTATTGATGATTTTCCCCCTAGGATGCGGTGAATAGAGGGTAGGCTCAAAATAGAAGAACTAGTGCCGCAACCCTATTTGTTTTTAAATTTTCGATGTATAAGCCTGTGGAATGATGATCAGGGCAGGGGAGTTGCTCGAATTTGTCCCAAAGTGTGATACCTTAAATGCAATTTAAAAGCTACTTTGACGAAATATATGGCTACTTTACTACTAACTGCTACGGGCCGTCTTTGTCAAATCAAATAGGGTAAGCTCTGATACATGAACTCGACATGAAACATGTTGCTTTGGACTCATGAGAAGGAATCAGCAGCTGATTCTTCAAAACATGGTGCATGTAGCAATTGGTGTTGATATTCACCTTCACTTCAATGAAAGGTAGTGCAAGTTTGACATTTCGTCAAGTGAAGTACCACGTAAAACATAATCATCGATCCATTTAATTAAATGTCAAAGTTCTAACGTTTCGAAATTTCTATCAACTGTCAGTCGGCCCCATTAGCGAATCACGATTCGATATTTGGAGTGCAGTCGTAACTAAATTAACAAATTTAGGCTGTATTGACCTGATTTGATAGGCACCATTCTTGATTAGACTAGGCCAGTGGTGCCCAGGCATAGGCATGGCGCTGGTCAAACAAGATCACCCTATGATGTCGCGGGCCGCAAATTCCTCTGGCCATTCCTGCGCATAACAAAATGCAAAGTATGCGGCAATAAAAACCATTTTCTGGGAATTACCACAAGATTTCAACCGGAAAGCATTCGGAACTACAAAATACACGAGACATTACGACTGATTTGAGTAACTCCTGTGTCATCAAAAAAGTTACTCCACTGTCTCTCAAATCTTGAAGGGTCGCAGATTGGCCATCACTAGAGTAGGTGTTTGAACTGTCAAAGTTTCACAAGGTCTGATTTTCTGGAAATATAACTTTATAATCAATTCTCGTTTTGAGTTCATGATTTCCGCGCCACAAAAACCAATCATCTTTTAATATAAACTGTACCTTGTAACAAACTGTAAATGTTAGATGATTACACTTTCAACAAAAATATCATTTTGGTAAAATCAACCTTACATTACAAATCCATTTGATGAAAACTTTGAAATACAACTCTAATCACTCAGTAGATCGTCAATTTAGTATGCTTTTATTGCACTCTTATTGTGGTTTTTACTATCATATTTGCAAAATTATTTATCTCATTGATTTCTACAAGCTACTTATTAATTAGACTTGTAAATCATTCTCATTCACATTCTTTATTCTTTCATAATACAAATACATTGGATACTTTTAAATGAGTTCCAGGTTACAACAAGTTTTTGTTCTGCGCTGATACGAATTTTTCCAGTACTTCTTAAGTCCTATTTTGTAAGTCGAGCAACTCGACTCGATTCAGTCACTGTCGAGTGTTGAGCGCGGGGAGCACGTGCAGTATAGCGCTTCAATGCACCACTAAAATAAAACAAGTTCGCTTGTCATTTGATGATGGTTGAGTCACCACTTTTTAGCGGTCGACCCACTCGAGTTACGCGATGAAATCGCGTCGCATGTGACTTTCATAATACCAAATGTAGACCAGTCGAGCAAAGTAGCACTCGACGTGCCCTACAGACTAGGGGAGGGTCCACAATCATGCAATTTTAATAAATGGAGCTGTTTTAAGTTTCTTCAGCAAGGTTAAATAAGCATACTATAAAACTTATATTTTATAATGAATAGTAACAGACTAAAATTATTGCGGCGTACGGCTGTGATGAAAAAATCTTATTTGGCTCGCATAATGTCTATATTTGGGCACTACTGCCTTTGGCGGAGCTTTATGAGGTAGACGGATTTTCGATTTGGACGAAGTAAATGGCTTGATCACGTATCTGTAATCTCTGTTCGGGAAAGTACACCCTGCTCCACTGCATATCACCTCCTTGGAAACGCTGCGTCTACGACTTGGATACTGAAAAGAAATACAAAACAAATTGTTCAACTGCTCTATCCTGTCTACAGAGCGAATAACTTACAACCATGCCCGTATGACCGAGGGATAATAGTACTTCCACGATGAAAACTGCAAGTAGTACGAACTTCATCATGCGAAGGTTCAAATCGAAATCCAAGCAATGAGAATGTGGAAAGTTCTTTTCTATGCTGTATATTTATATTAATTTACAATGACCGTCACTGCACTTGATTAAGAACTTAGCTCTTAGGTATTTAAACTCTTTATTGCGGTGTACGCAGTTTTAACGCTGATAAACTATCGCCCTTAAATAAAGCTACGTACTTCATTTGTTTGCATAGGAGAGATCCCGCTTGACGAAAATAAATAAGAATACATTGATAATGTCATTGAAATGGATTTGAATGTTTTAAGTTATCGGGGATAACGGATGCGGAGGAGGAATCCACTCTCGAATGGTTTTGATACATGATTTCCTATGTCACTGATAGGTGCTGGGCGTCGCAACTTATTCGGCTATCTCATTTGCAATGATCCTAAACATTTGTGGCAACCTACTTACTACAGTTTCCCATCATATAATAAGGCCATTGCAAATCATATTTAAAGTTTTTGTCGCCCCCCCTTGGAAATTGGCTTGAAAAATCCGTCTCGTTCGAATTCGAACTTTTGTATAATTCCAAAAACATTGAGCAAAACGTTACAGTTACTTAGTGATATTATATGCAATCAATCGTTAACGGGCATAATTTCGGAAGCAGTTTTTGGGCCTAAAACACGGGCTCTGCTTTTAAAAATGTATTGCCAATCTGAACACAAGGAATATACAGCCCGGACTCGATTATCCGGGTGACAATTTTTATTTTCAGCCCGGATAATCGAATCATCATTTTTGGTACAAAAATTTTTTAGGCATATCAAGTTTTTTGACTTTTAGGTATCAGAAATATTTTATTTATTATTGATCTATCTTCCCAAAAGTCAGAAAATTCCTTTCTTACGATTTTTTCCACTGATAATTTTTTTTGGTACAATATTATTTTTTGTATGTTATGTTTTTCAATATTTAGGTATTATAAACGTTTTTTTTATTATTGATCAATCTCCCCTAAAGTCATAAAATTCCTTTTTTGCAATTTTTTTTATTGATTATGATGATGGTAATGGTGATGATGAGGATGATTTTTAAGTAAAAAAATTGATTCCATCATCGCAGGATTTATTTTTGTTTTGTTCGCCGATAAAAGGAATATAAGAAAGGAATTTTGTAGCTTTAGGGAGGTGTATCAATACTTGTCAAGTTGGAATCATCATGTAGCATGAAAACTATAACATTAAGGTTTAAAATAAATCATTGAAAAAAAAAAATTTTTTTTTCACCCGGATAATCGAGTCTAAAAACCCGGATAATCGAATCCCCGGTTAATCGAATCCCCGGATAATCGAGTCCGGCCTGTATTTCCTTCAACAGAATTTTTGTTCTAAACAAAAAAACTGCTTTTGAAATTCTCAAAATTAATTACGACTCATTTCACCTTAACCTGAATGACCCGCCAACATTTTGTTCATTTGCAAACCAACATATGCGTACGTGTATGGAAGCCACACAGTCGGGCATGTTGGCCAGACCTGAATTCACCAGCGGTTTTATAATTTCTCTGAAAAGTTCATTGAAATACCTTTCACTTGGAACCGCTTGGAACCAAAATCATTAAAATCGGTTTGACCACTAAACCGATATTTTTTAAGAGTTATAAACAAATAATTGTTGAGAAAAGTGACGTTTTTGCCTTTCTACTATATGAAAATATAGTATTGCCTTTCTACCGTATGAAAATATAGTATAAAGGTATAGCAATCACTCGGAAAGCCGAAAATCGAAAGAAGGTCCTGCGGGCCGAATGTCATATACTATTCGACTCAGTTTCGAAAACTGAGCATTTTCTGTGTGTGTGTATGTGTGTGTGTGTGTGTGTGTGTGTGTGTGTGTGTGTGTGTGTGTGTGTGTGTGTGTGTGTGTGTGTGTGTGTGTGTGTGTGTGTGTGTGTGTATGTGTGTATGTAACGCTTTTAATTTCACTCACTTTTCTCAGAGATGGCTGGACCAATGTTGATGGTCTTAGTGTCAAATGAAAGGTCTAGTTGTCCCATAGGTCGCTATTGAATTTCATATTGATCGGACTTTTAGTTCAAAAGTTATATATAGAAATACGAAAAATATGAGACTTCATTTTCTCGTAGGTCCCTTAACCGATTTGAAAAAAAATAATTGCATATGAAAGGGGAGTCTTTCAAACTCTTAACTTCCAAATTTCGTGATGATTGGGCATGTAGTTTGAAAGTTACATAAAGAAATGTGGAAGAAAAGTATTTAAAACATATTTTTGTAACATATAATTATTAATTCAATTAGGTAAATCTTACAATTAATTTTTATTTGAAAATTACTGTTGAGATCTATCAAACGAAACCAAGTTATTGAAAATCGGACGATCCATTCAAAAGTTATTCAAACTTTAACACTTAAGCACCATATATTAAACCGTTGAAACGTGTAAAATCAAAATATATCAGTCAAATCTCGGGTAAGTTTTCAAATAGACCTAAGTGATAATGAGAGATTCTCTTCGCGTCTCCTCTCTTCCGCTTTTTACGGCGATCCTAATGCATTTTAACACATCAGCTTTACATAAAACGGTTGCTGGAATCACTAGTTAGCTAAATGTTTTGAAAATTTCCTTTTCTATGCATTTATGTAGCCATGAAAGACGGAAGAGAGGAGACGCGAAGAGAATCTGTCATTGTCACTTAGGTCTATTTGAAAATTTACCCGAGAAATGTCGATTGTATTCAATGTATGAATGATGCATGAGTGTATGTACGCATGTATGTGTGTATGTATGTCTATATGTATGTGTGTGTGCATGGGTGTATATATTAATTTATGTATGTGTATGTGTTTACGATTTGCAATTTTGAAATTTGCATTGAAATATTAGAAAAGTGAGAAACATGTCAATTGTCTAAAGTTTTTGAAGCGTCTTAGTAGAATACAAAGCATGAAATTAAACAAAAAAACTCGCGACAGATACGTATTTCGCCTACGAGTTGCAGGCTTCGAAAATAGACACTGAATCAATACATACTAGAGCTTAGCAATTTTATATGAAAAATAGCAAGAAAAGGTTGCTAGTGGTTTTGTACGAATAAATGGAAAATGACAAGCACTATTAATCATCGATCATATTTTCCATTCTCAAGCATGTTTATGGCGCTTATTTTGCGCTGTTTTTTGATCACATACCATTTTCTAAATGTAACGAAATCTAAACGTAATGAAAATAACGTGACACGATTTTCTCCGGAACCGCTCAACCAATTTCAACAATTTTAGTATTAAATGAAAGTCTTGCTACTGTAAAATTATTAGGGAAGTTTTGTTAAAAACAAACAATCTGTTCAAAAGTTATGTATAAAAATGTGTTTTACTAGGTGTCAATCAGTCGAACGTTTCTCAGAGATGGCCTAACCGTTTTATGCACTATTAGTATTGCTTGAATTTCGAAGTTATGAGTAATCGTATATAACACAATAAAATTTACAACAATGTGTAACGATTTTAACCAGATGAATCAAATTTTAATCAATTGTATCAAACGAGAGATCTTAACGCTCTGAATATATCTGCTAAATTTGATGGTCTAACCGGTTAAAAGTTATTTGATAATAATTTGATAAAATTATTTAAGAAAACGTTGTTGATATGAATCAAACAGGATGCACAGCTAGGCCTAACCTCAAAAAGTGCAAGCGTAAAAAATACGTGATTTTTCAAGGGGTGTATCTTTGGAGAAGTTTATTGGGCGCATATTTTTACATTATTAGTGAATCCACCTAATGGGGCGTCACAATTTTTTGTTTTTTAAGTGCATGCAAAAAACAAAGTGTCTTAACAACAGTTGTAAAATATAGTAAAATAAGCAACTTTGCTGAATATAGAAACTGTTTATCTTTTAGTCACAGACAAACAGACATAACACTCGTTTTCCATTCCTCGCACCGATTAAACCGTAATTTCAAATTTGGGATTAGCTGGGAATGTCTCCGTTTTGGTCAAAGTGGCGCTTTTTGACGAAAGAAGGGGAATTCCCCATAAAAAATACTTGCTACTTCGGGGGATACTCCTGTTGCTATTTGATATTTGGGAATGTCGATCCTAGATGGTGCTAGTGTTCAGGCTAAATGTGAGGTGCGATAATTTTTGTTGATTTTTCTTCCAAGTGTCATATCGGGTTTGAAATGGGGAAAGCAAATGAGGAAGCGTCCAGCATAGCTCTAGCCATCCCAAGCCCCTACCTAGCGCCTCCATGTGGCCTTACCCTAATGCTCTATTGAGTAGCCAAGCTAGGAGGTGCGATGATGGGTGGTTCCCGGCAGCCTGATCTCAAAACTGCGGGTTTGGATGACGGCTGAGCCACACGACCTTGTTAGTAGATAAGCTTAACATAAGTTACTTTAATGATTTGTTTTGTTTTAGCTCATGGATCAAGCACCTCCTACTGTACAGTGAAAACTCGGGCCGAAGAAAGTTTAAATAATGCTCATGGATACCAGAAGAAAAAATTAATTTAATAATGGAAGCACTCATGTAAACTCAAATGTTGCAACTCTATTCCATACGAAGGACTGCTGGTGAGATTGTTCTGTTCTGTTCTGTTGCCATACATCATCATTATCGTAAAGGGGAAGGAGCATCAGGGTATCGAATGAATCGAAGACTGGATGAGGGATGTGGTAACCAGCCCAAGTCATATAAGGTCGGAGAGACATTGCTTATAGATCCACCCAACCCCTTTTGGTCCTTCACGAACAGCATTGAAATGAAAGTTGCTAGGTAGATAAATTCGATTCTGGAATTGGAAGTGGAAAAAGCACTTAAGATGGAATTCTACTCTGTAAGGTCGTCGAATAATGGAATTTCGTGATTTTTATGGATTTGTTGGTATTAAAGTTAAGTGTTGGGGTAGTGTGTTGTGTTTGAATATGTAGCGTTTGCGTTTGGGCTGGCAAACCCGTGCGGTGTAACGGAACCTCGCGTTTCAGGGGGGCCTCGCGCTTGGTGATAACTAGAGAAAACGACTCGGATCTGTTTGCACGCCGATTGTTCTGAACGAATGAAATCTCCAGATCCGGATGGTCTTCCAGAAAATGGACAGCATTATAATGTCCGAGCTTATTAACATTTTTCAAGCCAGTTTCACTCTGGGTCATATCCCGGAGAATTGGCGGAAAGTAGGCAGATACCTAAAGGCATACCTAAGACAGATAAAAAGAGAAAACCATGCAAAAGGCTTTCAGACCAATCAATTTGATATTAACACTTCTCGAGTTAGTAGAGGAAATCACGGATAACTATATCGGCAAAGAGTTTTTGAAGAACTTTCTGTTGTGACGATAATTGAGAAATCGCTCATATATCAAGAGGCGGCACTTTGGGTTTTCCTTGATATTGAAAGCGCTTTCGATAACGTGTCTTCTTCTTCTTCTTCTTCAGCAGGATAGAGCCGGGGTGGCTCGTGCTGTTTCAAGCACTCGTCTCCATTCAACTCGGTCTTGGGCCACTCGTCGCCAATTTCCTAGTCGTCTCAGAAGTCTCAAATCGCTCTCGACCTGGTCGAGCCATCGTGCACGTTGGGCCCCCCTGTTCCTGGTGCCGGTTGGGTTGTTGAAGAGGACTATTTTCGTCGCACAGTCGTCCGGCATCCTTACGACGTGTCCGGAATCTAATTCCAAACGAGCGCGAGGTGGTCGACAGGTGGAAGCAGTTCTTCGATGAACACCTCAATGGCGAAGTCGCAGAAGGAGGCGGAACGGAAATTAACCTAGTAGCGCCCATGGAAGATAGTGATGTCCTATCACCTGATCTCTAAGAAGTCAAACGAGAAATCAGGTTGCTGAAGACCAATAAAGCCGCTGGGAAGGACCGCCTACCGGCAGAGCTTTATAAACATGGCGGAGAAACGCTAGCAAAGGCTCTACACTGGGTTATTTCGAGGATTTGGGAGGAGGAAAAGCTACCGGAGGAATGGATGGAAGGAGTGGTTTGTCCCATCTACAAAAAGGGTGATCGGCTAGACTGCTGCAACTATCGTGGTATTACGCTGGTGAATGCCGCCTACAAGGTACTCTCCCAGATCCTGGTACGCCGGCTGTCACCGATAGCACAAAGTTTCGTAGGGAATTATCGGGCGGGTTTCATGGGGGCTCGCGCAACTACGGACCAAATTTTTACTATCCGGCAAATCTTGCAGAAATGTCGGGAGTACAACGTGCCCACGCATCACATCTTTATTGATTTCAAAGCAGCATACGATACAGTCGATCGAGACAAGCTATGGCAGATAATGCACGAATACGGTTTTCCGGACAAACTGACGCGACTGATCAGAGCTACATTGGATCGAGTGATGTGTTTCGTACGCATCTCTGGGACACTCTCGAGTCCCTTCGAGACGCGACGAGGGTTGAGACAAGGTAACGGTCTATCCTGCATGCTGTTCAACATCGCTCTTGAGGGGGTGATCCGACGAGCGGGCATCGAAACGAGAGGCACGATTTTTACCAAGAGTAGCCAACTTCTAGGCTTTGCAGATGACTTCGATATCATTGCCAGGAACTTTGCGACGGCGAAGGCAATCTACGCCAGACTGAAAGCGGAGTCTAGGAGAATTGGGCTAAAAATAAATGCATCGAAGACCAAATACATGAGAGGAAGAGGCTCAAAGGAAACAAATGTGCGCCTCCCACGGACGGTAACCGTTGACGGCGACGAACTAGAAGTGGTAGAAGAGTTCGTGTATTTGGGATCGCTGGTGACCGCGGACAACAACACTAGTAAGGAGATCCAGCGGCGCATCCAAGCGGGAAATCGGGCCTACTTTGCCCTTCGTAAAACGCTACGATCAGGAAGCATACGCCGCCGCACGAAGCTAACAATGTACAAAACCATTATTAAACCGGTAGTTCTTTATGGACTTGAAGCCGTGACGCTGCTTACAGAGGACATACGCGCCCTTGCCGTGTTTGAGCGGAAAGTGCTGCGGACGATATTTGGCGGAGTACAAACTGAAAGCGGAGAGTGGCGGAGGCGTATGAATCACGAGCTACAGGCACTACTTCGATAACGTGTCCTTTGCTTAAATTTTTACGGCTCCCTTTCGAAACGGAATCGACTAAAATAAGATAGATTGTAGCAATGCTTTCAAACAGTGAAATTATAGCCGCGTTGGGAGATACATCGCTTAACATTTTCGGCGATGAAAGGAAGTCCACAAAGAGCTCTTCCACATTAGCATAAGCATATGCATTAGCATAAGCAGCAAATCGACCGCTTATTGGTATATCTGGCATTTTATACTGCACGTCGTTGTATATCAACTTTTTGGCTGCATAGGTATTGTAAATTGGCTTCCAGAATTCTATTCAAATTTTTCGTGTCAGTAATCAGCTGCAAATAAGCAATGTCAGCACTATAAGAAGGTTAGCAGTAATGTAGACGTATATTTTGCCAAAATAGCATTTAAGTAGTGACTTGACTTACATGCTCCTTGGCTTGCATTTAGATAGCATTGGTAATGCTTATTGGTTACCTGGGTGGTAGCCAACGCATTCCTTCACAAGCAGCACATCTTCGTTACGAGACGTTTGCTTTCATCGAGGACGTAGTAGTTATCGTCAGAGCAAAGTTTTGGATAAAAACCAAATTTATCTGCCAACCTAGATTACCTGTTAACATAGTATCTCATTGAAATCAAATACAGAGTTGTAGACTAAACAGTTAAATAGTGAGCTACGCACAATCAGATGACTCCTAACTGGGAACAGTCCCGGGGCCCTATTCACACAGTCACCTCACCTAAATTTTTTAGGTGAGAGCTCAATTTGCGATTCTCACAGTCACCTAGGTGACTCCGCTCACCTGGGTGACTGTACAAATCAAATAGGGAGCTGTTAGGTGAGGTGAGGGTGACTGCCCGAAAAGTGAGAAAAGTGAGGTGAGTGTGACTGTGACTGTGAGAATAGGGCCCCCGCTCGTATAATTTAAGCAGTATCGACTTTAAAGTTCAGCGCAGCTGCTTTGCAATTGCAGGGCTCTTGCTTTATATAGGGTCTAGGCAAAACTTCTTCGGAAGTTTGCTGCTTACTCCATACCGAGCATTGAACCCAAGTCCCAAGAGGTCATTCACGGCACAAGATCACAACTATCTAACTCAACTACATCAATGGGTATGTGGGGCTGTGTACAGCAATCGTAGCTTGCACCGAAAGACGATTATTAAGACTGTCACAGCGGTCTTTCAATCCAATGCCCTTCTGGCATACAAAAAAGAGCCTCGCTGCTTAATCTGCACAGGGCCTCGCGCGTTTTAACGCCGGGTCTGAGGTCTAAAGTGATTTTCTTTTTCTGATACGACTGGAAAATTGACGACGAGTGGCCCCAGATCGAGTTGAATGGAGGCGACTGCTTGAATTCGTGTGGCGTTTTTTCGGAAGTCCAATTTAGTGCTGGCGACACAATATAAACGGCCTAAAAATTACACCAGAATAAAAACTAAAACATCCTAGATTGTGCTAGGTGGCAGAATTCACGCGTTTCATTCTTTACTCGGGTCGCACTAATGATGTTTTCTTGTACCCTCTCGATGCTCAAATGAAATTGTTACGCTCTCGCCGCTCTCTGGTACGGTTTACTCATTCATCCCATCCCCATTGATGAATGAAAAAGCGAAGGATGAAATAAAAGCGTTTACCGCAAGCGAAGAGACATTCAGTCGAAGAGAGTCTTTTGTTGTGAACTGAACTGTACCGTTTGTACTATAGTAGGTGCTATACGTTGCCAGACCGATATCATCAAGAGAAATTAGGTTGTCAGTGTGCGACAGAAAATAGAAGGAAAAGTGTGACCTTGTGCTTCGAAAATATTTCAAAAAGTGCACCCGTCTCGTCGTGACAATTCGGCGAAGGTCGAAACGGATACTTAATCGATATTCACACCTAACGAAAAGTGAGAACTTGTGACCAACTTTAAATCCGCATCCGGAGATTAAACCGTATCAAAAAATGGCCGACAGTGCAAACAAACGTAACATCCCGATCAAGCTCGGTGACTTCAGTGTGATTGATACGGAGTTTGCCAGCATCCGCGAGCGTTTCGACTCCGAAATGCGAAAGATGGAGGAAGAGATGGCTAAATTTAGATCGGAACTGATGAACCGGGAGTCAAACTTCTTCGAAACCACATCGAGGTAGGTGAAGGTTGGTTTGACTTACGACGGATGTCTGTTTAAGTAAGGGCCCCATACCGTTCCTAAGTGTGCAATCGCAAAACTATTTCGCAAGGGATTCCTGCGTTATGTCTTCAGTTTCTGATAGCTGATTTATTTCCATTTTCTTTCGGAGTGAGCTTCCATCGACGCGTGAAAGTATGAATGAGGAATCTCGAAATTTTTGTCCGTTCTAAAAATAAAAGAAGCCATAGGAGAACCGTTTTCGTCTCCGGCTGTTTTGCCTTGGATGTGTAGCTTGTTGATTTAGAGCTACTGTCATGCGTAGGGGATTGCCTGGTTGTGTTGGGCAATGGAAAAATGTTTTTGTTTCGCAAAATCAAACGAATATTTCAAAGATTGATCTACTGATATAAATCGTTTGAATAATGAAATTTATACTTGTTGACATGGTTTCGAATCTCACAATGTGAAAGTTGTATCAATTAAAACAGGTTCGAAGCATTAAATTAAAAGATGCGATGAAAGATATGGGAGATTAATAATAAGACTTTGACGTCTGTTGCAACTATAACACAATGACATCGTATTCAGCATCAAAACAAACGCTTCAATTGTTGAAAGGCACATGAATAATTGAGAATAGATAATCAAGTACCGCTTCTCCTTGCCATAATCGACCGAAAAGAAACAGCAACTAGCGCGTGGGGATGACTCATCTGGCTATTGCCGGCTGCTGGCATGGACAGCCGGGCAGCATAATGTGTTCGATTGTGCACGAAGTAAACCATAGCACGCGCAGCGACGCACGAAGTTCTGATGATGCACTTTTCAAGATATGACGTCAGGCCGTACGCCAATGCAAACTTTCCGAGCTGGCGAGTTTTTCTGTACCCGATACCGAACCGAGATCGGACGGAAATGAGTTAAATTCATCAAAAACGTTCACAGATGTTTATTGGCACTGTGAAGCGAGGTCTCCTCGTCATCGGAGTCATAAATTACCATGCGCACAAGTTTGTATATCATTAAGTGGAGCTTTAGTGGAATTTGGGGTGCGATTGTTTGGTTAATCGGTTTTTTGCTTTGAGCGATTGGATTGCTATTGTTCAAAGGCCCATGCTGATGCTGACTAAGCAAATAAAAAGCAAACTATGAACTTAATGGGACAATGATATGGTTTGTAGTCTTTTAATCGGTATAAAAATCTGAAATATTGACTTATCAAATGGTCGTGTATACGCTTCATATAAAACAGCGAAAATTCACACGAACTTTCAACATATTTAGATGATTAAAAAATACATAAATAAGGAATTTTACTCCAACGCTTTTGCAACACATGAGATAGCTATACAATAAATTCCTATCATCAAGTAAACTGATATTGTCAGCTCTGTTTTGTAACGGAATTCAAGCAGCTGCCCTGCGCCAATAACAATAACACCCACGAGCAACAGTTTACTTTTTCTCTTCTGAACATTCAATTTCGTTACCTTTTCTTCCTCCTATACGTCCTGAAATTGCAAGTCTTTCTCAAACAAACTTGCGACTATTGCACCTTAAATTTGTTCAATTTTAATCGCGTTTTTTTCGGCTAATTGTAAAAAAACAATAAATATAGACAATTTCGTATCCTTTCAACATTTTGTTTTGCTAAATCGGGCCAAATGGTAATTTAAATCATTTGAATCGATGCAAAGCTTTTTTTTAACTTATAGTTTTAGAACCACAAGTAAAATTTGTTTTAAATGGAACATGCGGAAAATGTATTCAGAACAGATTTATTGACATTTTGGCAGTAACATTACAGCATTCTGACTATGACCAGTTTTCATCTTCCCAAAACGAAACAAATGCGACAAAAATTATTCCGAGATTTTTAGCTTTTTTTTTACTTTTGAAAAAAGCACAACTAGAATAAAACAATCACTCTCAAAATTTTTCTGTAAGTAGTTCACATATCTATCTAAATTTTGTCTGGCGGTCGTCAGGATAATTATTTTTGTATGAAATTCATAACTTGAGCTTCTTTTAGCTGTACGTTTTTTTATAAAAAAAGACCTATGCAATAATTAAGAACGTTCTTCGTCTTAGATGTTAAATATTGGTCAAAATGTATTATGACGGCCTTTTGGTAAGAAAACATGAGTGGAAATTTGGCACACTGACAAATGTGTTATAGTAAAAAAACATCACCTTTTCAAGTTGGTCAGTGGTGTGATATGTTTGTTTTTAAGGATCAACGTTTCTCCGACTGTGTTCCAGACAGTGACAACTATAATAGATAACAAGAGTATGACTACCTACCAGCTGCATAATAAATCAATTTTTCTACACTGACATCACATTATAGGGTCCGGGACCAGATTCTCCGGCGTAATTTTATTTTGGGTCTATCCTGTTTTTCATATTCTTAGGGAAAAATTATCACCATTTCTCGTCAATAGATACCAAGTTTCGTAATGATAAATTGGTTTCTTCAAGTTTTTAAAGAGAATATCAGAGAGTGCCGAATATTTATAAGCCTGCCGAAACCTATTTAACCTATTTTTGTCTCACATTAGAAGACAAATAAACAATAAGCGTAAATTTCAAACATGTTTATGCAAAAGAAAAGATCACTACAATCACAGTTCGAACAGTAATTTATGTACCCTTTCATTTCGGTGGCATTAAATCGTTAAATATTTTTTCGTTCAAACAATTACGCCGGATGCTCGTGTTTACACTGTGTGCAGTAGATTTCATGAATGTTCCATACGAGAACGCGCACCTGCTGCAATCATTACCCACAGAAGATAAGCCAATTATTGTAACGGTGGAAATTGATTTCGCAGACTAAACCGACTATCACCTTGAATGTTTGAGTACAATGCAAGTAAGTAGGCAAACAATTCATTTGAAGGGAGAAATCATGGCCTGATTCAATGAAGGTTCTATTTACCTCCACTTGTCATCGTTATCGAAAGACTAATCGGACTGATAGACTCCCTCCGAACCGCATCGGCCAATCAGTTTAAATTTTATTGTTATTGACATCGTGAGCGTGATTGGGAATCGATTCGCAATACTTTTTCACCGATTTTTGACTGGAAGCTAAAGGAATCCGACGACGTAAGTGGGCACATGTTTCGTAATCGCGCCACGCATTCCGATTTCCTTATTTGTGCCACTAACCGGGCAGCGACAAATGATGATAAACTTAAAACTCCGGTTTAAGTTTCCTTAGAAGGAGCGAACCCTCTCGTGTGCCCACATTTCGGTTCAGTTCGACGGTGAGTGTACTGAGCGCCGTTTTCTTTCACTGGCGTATATACCGGGGTGCAGCGGTTGGGCTTTTGCATAACGGTGTACCCTGGACCACCACCTTAATGGATGATGTCACATTCATGTAGGTTGGTCATAAAAAATGCGCAGTCAGTTCTGTGTGACACTGAATAACAGAGGCGTAATTAAAACACAACTGAGGTTATTTGAAAACCAAAATCATGACGACAGCTTGGTTGAGATTTTATGACGGGTTCACTTTTATGGTTCAAACAGTTGTACGATTTGGCAAAAAACGAGATTTCTCATCCAGCAGGTGTGAATGTGACAAATGTGTGGTAGAAAATATATCTAAAAAATTGGGAACTTTGTTTTGAATTAACATTCTCAAATGAATTTACATGATAAATAGGTTGGGTTTAGCTACAATTTGGTTACTACTCAAATACAAACTCAGATACTGAGTAATTTTGCAACCAAAAAATTGGTAGAAGATATCCAAAAGTATATTTTTGTAACTGAATAATTCAATTACTGATAGCAAGCAGCCAAAATTAGTTGAATTTTCGACTACAAATCTGGATTTGCGCACTATTGTATTCTGAGCAGTTTTCAAATCCAAACAATTTATTGGTAAACACATTTAAGAGTGAAGACAGATAAAAATTTTGTTGTTGTTACTAGATTGTCGAGAAAGTTGCCAGTTTGCTTGGTAGTGTTTTCTAGGTTTCAAAAAACTTTCATATGTTTGTTCAGTTTCTGAATTTTCTTCAATAATATTATTAACCTTAGCTCCGTTTCAGTAATTAACAAATTGTAGAAAATTCTATCTTTAAACGACGACTAACAATTGGATTTTTCTTCTTTTTTATATTTTACCGCTCCTGCCAAACCTAAATACCGCAATTCTAACCGCGATTTGTCCGTGTCCAATGCCGAAATATTTGTCCCAATGCCACAAACAAATACAAACAATCCCGCGCATGCGCATAACTTTCTTCGCTTCGAAATATAATAAACAAAAACTCAAATAATGCAAACTAAACCAAAGTTTTTCCACCAAAAAGACAGCGACGTCCAGCAGGTATTTACCCGTTACTGAGATAGTCAATCGTATTATATTCTAATACCATTTAACTTGACCTGCTATGTGTAGTTACACGTCCAAACCCTGCTGCAAAACATTTACACACATACACCAGTAAACACTTGCAAAGTTACTACCTCAAGGGAATGATTGTTGCATTTATATTCGTTCTTTTTTCCTAAACCATCATCTATAATAATCTATTATAATTGTAAGCATGGCACGTCACTAATCCAATCTAGATATTTGATCAACCAATTAACTCGTTCTATTAGAAGGTTCATCCACTGGTGTCAATTGAACCAGACTGCGCATCAAAACTGCACGGTTTTCCTCTCCCTGTTCAATATTTGTTGGCCATTACATCATCACCCTCATCATCATCCACGACTTATGCCTAGATACTGATCTTAGTTCACCTCTGCGATTATAGGAAAACTTCTCGTGTCAAAATATTAGTTTATCATCTAGTTAGGCATCACACGTTACTTCAAGTTGACTTTTATTTGATTTAGCCATTCTACGTATTTGTATTTGTAGGCAGCGTATGTAGGCAGTTTACGTCACTGTCAAGCGAAATGTTAATATTTATTCTCACTATGTTGGTGATTTTGAAGTTTTGACGCGAACGGCACTGCTTCTTCTCCTCGCCCATTCGACTGAAGGGTCAACTGATGAGGTGAATGTAATGAAATGGCGAGCAACTTGCTGGCTTGTATCTTCGAGGATCGAGTTTAGTGGAAACGTGAACGTGTTTACAATTTAGGACGTGGCAGATAAAACAAATCTGAAAATTTGGATGCTTTGCTTATTTTTTTTGATGCAGGGTATTGAGGCGGTGAAAAGTCGTGCTGTAATTAGTGCGACGAGGGGGCAATCTCATCATTGCATTGTTACGCAGCGCTCGTTGAACATTTATGTTAATCTGTTCCAAAAGCGTGGGACAGTCAATTCTCCCCCGTATGCTGTCCGCAATCAACAGTGCTCTGGAGATAGCCCTGCGAGCACAGAGAGGTTCTACATCGATCAGTTGACAGCGGCTTTAGCGGCATAGCTGGAAAGACGGAACGGGTTTCTCCATGGCAGCTTTTGCAAAGCGAATCTAAGAAATCGACGCTGACCGGACTCGATTCTCTCAGCACTGTTTGTGTAGTTAGGATTCCAATCAGACAAACAGTATGCCAGAATTGACCGCACCAGCGAACAGTATAGTGATTTGAGGCAGCGTCAGAGAAATTTTTCGCGATCGTAAAGAACCTAAGGCTTTGTCGACAAAATACGAGATATGACCCTTGTACCACAGACTAACAGACGTAACACTGAAGCCTCATTCCATCGTCAATAAAAACGATCATTTCAAATTTTCGCTTAAGCCAAGACTGCGCGAGAACGCCGCTCGCCTGCGCTGGCCTCAGATATTATACAAGTAAATTCATAGCATTGCTAAATTTATACCAACCTACTCTGCGTAGCGCGAAGACTGCACCAGGTGATGCTAGTGTTTTTTCCAAGTTCTAGGGGTGTCAATGAAACGATGTTTTGTTAGAAAATTTGTTCGAAGTGTTACGTCTGTTAGTCTGTGCTTGTACGTTAACTGTGAATCTAAGATAAGTGTTTGATATGCGAAACACGTTCCCCTAGTAACACAGTTGTTACAAACCAGTTGTGGTAACCGATATGTGACCAACTTTAGTCATAGAAGAGTTGCTGCAACTAAATGTGTGCTGCTTAGGTCAGTTGCTGAGCTTTCGAGCTCATAACGAAACATGATCGGATCTTTCTTTCGGGAAAATGCGATTGCTGGGCACTTCTCCGGGTTCAGTATCATATAGTTGACGTCGCACCAAGTGACAAAGGCTTCGAGTTGATTTTGGAGAAAATGACAATCATCAGTCGAACGGATCCGGAAGTACAATTTAGGATCATCCTTTCGCTGACCACACGATCGTCCGTCAAAATATTGCCATTCGTAATCCTACACATTTTGGCTCATAGCCAGAAGCTTCAGCAGGATGCGTTAAGTTTCTAGTTGAACATTCGTGTTTTCTGCTAACGATGCAGTTACTACAACTCCACATACTCCTATTTTCCCAGGTAGCGCTTTTTCTCCGGGAAGATGTGGGTTCGCTGCACCTTCTTCTGTCTGTGTTTTTTTACGTTCTGACGAGAGGCACCGTGCATCTTTATCACCCGCGCTACCTTCTACTCATCCGTTACTCTCGTACATTCTTGCGTTCCGCTTATTCCGTGTAACGTTCCCGGTGATTCTCTCTGCTACACTGTTAATGGCTGTTTTAATGGTATTCCAATCCTCGAGAGAGCCTTGGTCCAGTGTCCTCTTCCGTCAGTGCAGCTTCAAGTGAATGTATGAAGTTTACGACTACGTCAGGCTGCTTCAGCCTCGCGAGATTTAACTGAGGCTGGCGTCGTTACCGAATGTTATTCGCAACGGTGAGTTTGGGCGATTTTTAGTGGCCTGAGTCAACGTTAGCGCTTCGAAAGGATCTACTGTCAACGATGTCTGAGAAGCACCGGAAGCAGTAGCTTCCAGTTGTATTGGTGTAGGAATGAAGAACGTATTCCACGTCCCGAGTTTCCAATCCATAGCTCGTGTTCATCGCGTGGGCTTATTCCGATTGCCCCATTTTAAATTTTCTTGTTCGTCGTTTATTAAATTTCACCTCTTTTCTAGTCAGCATATGACCTTGGCTTCCATTAAGGTTGATTATTCGATCTCCCAATCAAGGTAGGCCCGTATCCTGATAAGATTATTGCCTACAGGTGCGTAAGGCAGCGTTGGTATGCACTACCCAGCCGGCTACCAGCCACAATTAGCAAAAGTGGTAACTATCGATACCCTTCGCGAAGTCTGGGGAATGTTCTTCTAAATGATGAGACTACTCCTTTGAACAGTTGCGCTTCTCTAACAACCAGAAGTTCACATAATACTTAAAAAAGGAACTCAAAAGCTAATATTTAGTTCAAACTACGGAAATTGCATGTACAGACATAACTTAGTTTTCCAACAAGTATCATTTTCATGCATTAGCGTAACTAGCAACAAGAAAGTTCAAAGAAAGTAACTGTTTCGTGCTTGGTTCTGCAATAGGAACTTGAAAGTTCGATTAATTACCTAAAAGCAAAGCAAAGCCATGGGTATATAAACGTTCTTAAGAACTTAACCCTTCTTTATCGATCGACTTCGAAGCCAGTTATTGGAGTACAGGAGAATTACGGGGCTAGTTCAAAGATCTTCTATGGACTTTAATGAGCGGCACCGCCCAGTCGAGAATCGAACATACGACGACTGGCTTGTTAGACCAGCATCGTACCCCGGACCTAACTGGGCGGACATTGGGCTAATGACCGTTCAGCGCTTAAAGCCCCGTATTAAAAAAACTGGGCGGACTACCTAAATTACCTAAAAGAGATGCCAAAAATAAGCCAAAACCAAAAATTCCCCTTCCATCCGAACTTTGCGTTGCTTGAGTTCGTATTGCAGCTACCAATGCGATGTTCAATAGCAAATTGGACATCTCGGCACCTAACTTTGAACCATATAACGTTATAAACGATTCAGATATCTCATCATCATCTATGCTGACATTTCATACAGAACCTGTCATAGCTCATCTCAGGTTACTGACCGCTGTCTTGAAGTGGTGCATTTGCAAGTGGAATTCTCGTAATTTATCGAGGATCTGTGGCAGCATTCGTTGTAGAGCACTCTTCTCGAAAATCGCACTAGTTTTTCCTAATGATGGTTTTCTGTAACAGCTTCGTAACAGGATACTTGTTTCAATAAACTTTAACCTACTGTAAATTTTGCATTTAATTCCAAAGATTGCCACAGGGATTGCGTACAAATCTACTGTACAAGTCACCTGGCAATTCTTGAAATTAAATCAAAAATTTACTGCAAGTTAAAGTTTATCGAAACCAAACTGTATACTATCAAGATCAGAGGTGCACCATTGACGATAGACGAATTTGCTTGCCCACAAGTGAACACGGCTATCTGTTGTTTATTATTTATGGGCTATTTTTATTATTAGTTCGTGATCTCATCGTTTTTCCTCCCCCGCACTGGCTGACCGACACGGCGGCCGGGTGGCCGTAGCAGCACCGTCGTGAGATCGCTGCAATATCAATAAGTGAAAATTAACACTTTACTTGTGCACTCCAATGCAGCACCGACAAGAAGGAGGCTAATGCGGTTTCGTTCGTGAGCTTACCGTGGCGTACCGTATATGATCTTGTTCTGGGACTGCGTCACTGAATGCTGGATGCCATGTATCTGAATCTAAATAACTTTGGCCAACATTTGCTGTACATTAGTTCATAAATTTTTGATTATAAATAAACTGATATTTTATTTCATATGCTAATCAATTGTTAAACTGGCATGGAAACATGATGAAAAAAAATCACCAAGAATTAATGAAAATTCTCAGGTGCCCGTCCTGGTGAAAGATAATCAAAATCGTTTTTTCTGCCATGTGACTTGGAGATGAATCATACATTGTAAGCAACAAACGTTCGATCAAGAAAACGCAAGACACGGTCATTAAATTATGTCAGATAGTCAGTATTCACGCAGAAGGTATTTTAAAAATATTCATTTTAAATTTATTTTTGATGTCCATTTAGTTGTACAATAATGATAATCCTGTACATTTCTGCACAGGCAACGGGCGCACCTTGTGCAATTGGACACAGGAAAATCCCTCGTACCTTTGCTTGCTCGGTGCCCCCTTCTACTAATAGACTTGATAGACATCAGATACAGTTTTTGCTGTTTACTGTCTGGACTTGACGACGCCATATAGTATGCTTGTCAATTATATTCAAATTAGTTCGTTCCATCGTCCCGCAGAAGTGACGTGCTAACGTTGGCTTATGTCAACATGCTCGATGCCAAGTAATGGTTAGCTTTCCTAACGTGTTGGACTAATTACAAATTGTGAATATGAGAGCAGGTATGCAAGGAATGCAGACGTTTTCGTACAATTTTTACTACAAAAAAGTAATTTAATTTCAACGAGTAGGTTTTTATTTCAGTTGACGTTTTCTTAAAAGACAAAACGCGGATTGACATTGAAACCTGGTGTTTTATTATCCCGTTGGCGAGTCTGTGGGAGGCGTGTATGTGTATAAATACTTGAATATACATAGTATAGTAAAGAGGTTTATAACATTTAAGATCGAACTATGAAAAACAACCGCATGAGCACGTTAGCTTATAATTATATTTCCAAAATCTTTTGTTACTCGTAGAATCTTAAAGTGTCTGTTTTTACTAATTTTTCCATCGGGTTAAATCTAATATTGCAAATTACTTGCAGTATTGAACTCACCTGATTTACTGTTTTACCAGATTGCATGCGTTTTTTTGTTTACCGAGCTACTCGGACAGGAAGGTGATGTAATGATGCTTAAAACCGCACACATTTTTTCTGATGTTGTTTTCTCACTGTTGCGGCAAATTACTGCTTGTCGCGTCGGTGAAAATTAATGTTGGAAAATATAGCCTTGGTTAACGTAAACACTCTAGGTGAGTGTAGAATGAAGACGAATGTTCTTTCGAGTTTTGCTTTTTTTTCAAAATAAAGATGTTTCACAGCGGAAAGCGGTCTGATTGTAATTAACTCATAATAACCCAGACTTCACATGGATTTTTATTGTTGTTTTATATTTGTGAAAATTGGATAATATGTTTATTTTGACACAAAAACAAAACAAGATATAGGGTGCAATCTACGAAAGTACTTTAAGGGTTCCTTTGAGTTGTTTATTGCAATTGTCCAGTGCTCTAACAACTGGCAGCGAAGTCTGTCGAATAAAGACAGAAGATCAAGTCCCGAAAGTGGAATGTAGCACTCTGGTTTTCCTTATGATCAATTAATGCAGAATGAAATAAGCCCGGATGCGGATTCCGATCGGGTGCCTCCCTGCAAACCTACCACCGATGTTGTATGGTAGCAAAGATATCTTCTTCCTGGACCTGTCGTCCTGCCATTGTGAAATTGGAGGTATTGTTAGTGTTCACTGCCATCGACTTGGTCTTTGCGAAATTGTCTGTGAGACCTACGTCCTTGAAACTGTCCGAGAAATTATCAAGCGTGCTCTACATATCAGATAGCCGTTGGGAAAGCAAGACAATGTCGTCGGCCAGGCCTAAATCATTTAATAGCTTCGTTGTCTAAGTCTTCTACGGTAATCCTCGAGTTGGTATATAACCATATCATTACCATGGTATGTTACCAATGGATCAATTAAAATTTTGTTCATAATGACGAGGAACAATAGCGATGAAAGAATGTAACCCTATGTCAGCAGTGACCCCGATATGATCCGAAAAGACACCGTCGTGCAGCACTTTGCACAAGAGTATCTCTTAGCGTACTTGAGATGAGGCGGTGGCGATCCACAGGAAATGTTACGGTTTCCCAATTAATGCTGTAGAACTGAACATTTGCGCTGACTAAACTGAGTCTGCTGTCAGCATCTTCTGCTGAACTGCTGTCTATATACCTAGTGCTCTGCTAGATTTTTATCGTATGCTATGTTTGATTGTTGCCTCAATTTCCGCATGCGACGCTGCCTTAGAGTTGACGCGGTTGAAGCGACGTAGTTGCTGGTTATGTTGGCCTGTGATACTTGAGACCCGAAAGAGTTGTTCAAAGTGTTCAGTCCAATGGTCAAGCTGGTCCATATGATCGGTCAGCGACTGGTTTGCACAGTCCTTGAGCGGAATCTATGCTCTGGCACTAAGGCAGCGATAAATATCGTACAATAAACGGATATCTCCATTGGCGCTGACCTTTTTTGCGTCCTCAACTGCGGAATCGACTCAGGCTCTCTTGTCCCATCTTCAAAACTTTTAACAGTCTTGTCCAGCTCGGCGACTCGTTGACGGGCTGCTGTTCTTGTGGCTCTGGTTCTGGTGCTGATCTACGCCTTTCTCCGTTCATCGATCATCTTCTAGGTTTTATCCGAGATTCAATCGCTCCGGCCACTGCGCATTGACGAAGGCGTCGAAGCCTCTGGATGCTAGTTGCTCGACGAAGGCCCTTTTCACCGCGGGATTTTCCAGTCGGCGGACGTCATAACGCCATCCATTGTTCTTCTCTTATGGCAGAACGCATGAGAAGCGCAGGCACTGACAACAAGACGGTGGTCGGCTGTGATGTCGGCGCTGCGTTTGTTGTGTACGTCAAGTAGGCTCCTTTTCTACCTTCGGTTAATGCACATGTGGTCTACTGCGTTTTCTGTCCGGCCGTCACGGGAAACCCAAGTGACCACCTTATGTGCTGGCCGGAGAAAGAGTGAATCCCTTATCACCACATTGTCCATTCCACAAAACTCCGAAAACAGCCTCCGTTCTCGCTTATTTTTTCTAGACCGCGACGTTCCATGATGCTTTTAAGGAGGGAGTTGTTCAAACCCATCTTCACGAAGAAGTGTCCTAAATGGATTTGGTTGTAACTCTTTGTCCGTTTTCTTAGTCCCATACTTAGTCACACAGTTGACTGTAGAAACTCTCTTTTTCCCGCAAATCGGCAGCATCTGTTGGCGCATAACACTGGATCCTTGTAAAGGGTCTTATCCATCCTCTGAATCTGGCAACAAGTCTCATCTCATCTCATTAAGGTCGTGTGATCCTCTAGGCTCATCTGGAATCTAACTCTTCGTTTCCGAGTCGCATTATCGGTTCATGATCAGAATATAATAAGTTTTGTCCAGCTAATCGCCTCGATTTTCAATTCCGATCGGGCGCGTGCCGATCAGAAACGTCCCAATCGACGTGTATTATAACATACGTTGTATTCTGATCGAAGCGAAATTTCTGATCGGATCCGGGTCCGATCTGTATGTAGAATAGAGGTTAATGTCTTGTGTTTACCAGTGTTCATCTACTGAATTGGTATTTCCCAGTATTTTAAGCCACAGGAGCTTGCTTCTCTAGCAAATTGAGCCAGTTTGTCCTGCTGGGCAAACCGTCCCGTGTTGCTAAAAATCTAGATTGATTCCTTTCTATATTTGCTGATATATTGCGGGTACTGTAGGATGTTGGCCGTTACCTGTGATTTTCTTTCCGCTCGTTATGTGACAGACGCTGTTTGATCCGCTCCTGACCTGGAAAACGCTAGCAGACGAATTTAACGGAGACAAAAGCGACTGTATGTCGCAGTCGTACTCACTAGAACTTTCATAGGGACAGTTTTGCTTCTCGTTTTTGGCTCTCTCTCTTTACCAACTTTGGTATATAAAGGATGTACTCGAAAAAGTGAGACACAAAAATGGTCGTCAAAATTTATTTTAAGTCAAATTTTCTTCAAATTTTCACTGAATAAACTACAACATTATGGTTAACTTCACGCGAGCTCGATGGGCAGACTTGCGAAAACACGCACCGCTCCGGTAACCGTGCTAAAACTTTCCCCTCCGTTCATAAGTCACATGCTTCCGGTTTCGGTGTATTTTGCCTCCTTTCGTTCGAACTAATATGATACCGCACCTCAGTGCCGATTTGTTCTTTTCTTTCGGTACAGTATTATATGTGTTCGGTGCGCTTCGGGCGGCCCCGGGCCAAAAAACGGCATTGTGGAGGGCACCCGCTACCGATCATAAGTTTTTACCGTATTGCACCAAGCAGTTATTTAGGTTCTTTTACTTTGCGAGCGATAGTGTGCCAGCTTACACCAGCTGGCACCTGCTAGAGCACGGCTAGAGTACGGAGCCGGTACCTCCTGACAACTCAGTCACGTACAAGGTGAGTTAAAATAGGTGATCTAGTTTTCACAGTTTGTAGAACAGAAGTGCGCGGAACGATTGGTTAGCAACCATCGACGTTGTTTATACATTCAATAGTTTCCGCATTGAAAATTTCGGTGGTCGTCAAGGGTAACCCAGCGGGGGTGAAAAACAAATTTGAACATCAGAAAACCTCTCTTGACTAACCTTGGTCACGTACACCGAATGAACGAATAAGAAGGAAAGCAAAGAACGAAATCATGCAAGCTGTCGTTGGTACCGTGCTCATTGGTACCTAGTTGAAGACAAAGTTCCTCGATCGGGTTCTTGTGTTGTCAGGGAGCGTGCCAATATGTTGCAACGCCAGTGCGTTCTATTATCAAAAGCACCCAGTGCCGTGCGTATCTGGACGGGTAGCAGCCGTGCCGCACCGGACGGTGTTTATAACAAGCGCATTTCAAGGTCATGACTAAAATCACGAGGTTTGGTCTAAAGTATTGCCTTCATGAGACTATAGGACGGGATATAGGTGCTTCAAGAGGCACCGATCGTGATGTATAGCTGACTCACCTTGTCGCACCTACAGATGGCTTGCCAAACCATCAACTTTTTGGCAAGTTTGTCCACTTTCTTCTTCCTTACTCCTGTGTGCTTTCTGGTTCTAATTTGTCACCGTAGTTTTATTCCTTATAAATCTGCTTAAATATATTAATCTGTTTTTGTTAGATTATCTCATTAAATCACATTAAGTTGGAGTTGCTAAATAAATGAGTCACGTGGGTTCATAGCGTAGAAGTTGGCCATGAGTTCATCATCTCGAAACAGTCGTGATTTCATACACATCCGCAGATAATTTGGGCGAGTGTTAGGTTAGATTTCCGATTAGGATTATCCTTGTGTAGGTAGTTCAAAAGCAATAAGTCCGCTCGCCTTTCGACTCTTGATGAACTAATCGTATTCACCTAGCAGAGTAGGTGGACCGGCCGACTAAGATACAGTGATTAACTAATTTAGACGCCTGCAAACGTACACTTCCAGATCAAAGTGTCACTACCCACTGCGGCTTCTATTTCATGATTGTTTACGGTATAAATTGTTTTGTTTTTTTATCTTGCCCCGCTGTGTCAGGCATACATATCAACGGAGCCGGTAGCTCGCGTGGGTGTGAGTGTGGAGTACTTTACGACCAATTTTTATTCCTGCTGCATTGTCAAACGCGATTATTGCTGTGCCCCTTGATGACGATGGCATCACATCGATGACATAGTAGACGCTAACCCATGAATGGACTGTCCATAACGACGACGCACATTTGGCGTGGGTTACCTGGTTGTTGGCGTGATTTCCCTATTTAGGATACGCACGGTCCACTGAAAGTTGTCGCCTTCCGTAGCTGAATTGCGCTCGCACATTAGTCTTTGTAGGTTTTGTATGGTCGCAGAGCGGATTCGAGCATAGTTTAGCGTCAAGTTGCGGGGGAGATGAACTCATCAATTACGCTAACGAACTTGACACCGTCCAGGCAAACAGCCTAAGAAGCGAACCGTGAAAATCGTTTTCGAAGGTCTATCACGAAAAAAGGAGTCAGCCAGTTTACCGTTTGATTGTGATTTATGAGGTAGAATATATAAATACATTGTGACTGATGGTAGATTCCACCAAGGTCTTCGACGGACAAGAGCTATTTATTGTACGGTTGACCTGGAAAACGCAAGCATCGTTTGAAATAGGTTTTATTGACCTAAAATAGTTTGCGTGTCGTCTGTTTATTAGCCGTTCTGTGTATAAATGAGAACTTTGGTTGCATGCAGATGTTCTTAAGCGCTCGCTCAACAGAGCGCTACAAACTACTACTACTACTTTTTTGCTACAAATATTCACGCAAACTCGCTATACATTTTAAACAGAAGCAAAATCGTGCAACTAACATTAAACTTAAACCATAATTGTTTTATGTTCAACACTTTTATGTAAAAATTAACTTAGACGAAACGAGAAAATAATGGTTCAGTCATATTCGTGACTAATGCGTGATTTATACTCGCCATTCGAATGCGTTTTTGAAATGCATCGCGGCTGACATGCTCGGTTTTCTGGGGCAAATCGTTTCAAATCGTAACCCAAAGTAGCTTGAATCATTATAAAATGTGACATTTTCTACTTTCAATTTTACTCAGCATATATCTCCATGCAGAGTAATCCAAGACTTTTGGGATCTGGTGATGAAGCAAGTCATTCTTGTGATGATTAAAAATGGGGCAAATTCTGATGACACCACTCTTGTGTTGCTTTTGACCGATGACACGGAGGATGTAGAATCCCATTCAAAGGAATAGTTTCCATTTGGTATTAATTTCATAGCATGCATGAGTAAATGGTTCCCTAAAATACGCTATTTTTAGGAATTATTAAATATGATACATAACATAAGACTTCTGTTTCTTAAATTGTCACTAACGAAAACAAATAGTACAAAATAACTAGCAACTTTTTCTTCTTATTTTTCATAAAAAAAATCAAAACTCTAGCAACAATTGATTGAAAAAATATAAGCAGCCTTCTTTGAATTAGCGTTGATTTTTGACTACAAAATGACTACACTTTTAACAAAAGATACTCACATTTGGGTAAAAAACTTTGCATGATATGGTCGATGTTAATTCAGACCGAACCAAGTGACAAAAATTTAGTTTTGAGAAAAACCAAGTTAAATTTTGCTGCTCTGTGTTGTTTAAAGCTATCAATCGTTCGAAATCATTTCATATCTCTGATTATTTGTAACATGTATGTGAACTGATTAAACTTAAATGTAGTTTAGAAAGTTCTAAGATCGTTTGCTGTCATTAACTCAATTTTTAAAATTTTGAGACTTGGTCCGGTCTAACTTAACGCCGACCATACAACAGCTGAAGAGTTTTCTTATCATAACGAGGATGAATTCCGCGGCAAATTTATTTTATACTAAAACAATTCACTTACGAGATCAACATAAACACATACGTAAGCTTCCTCTCGCACCTTTTTCATATACAGATTTCGTGACCTGGTCGGTTGACGCCTAAAGATGTGTTAATTGTTTGGAGTGCACATTTAAACGTCTGCTACGGTGAAGATTGCACAATCATATGTACCTATTGGGAACAGGATATAAATCTCATCTCACACCGTTACGTTAGAGCATCATTGTTGGAACTTATACAGCAGTTTTGGTTTTGATGGACCGACATGTCAGTGCCTATACGACTTTGGTATTTTACCTTCTATGTAGCTGAACAGTTTCCACCATACAGTTAGATGTCCTCAAAGATCTACGCAATAAAGCTTTCTCCCTGAACAAGTACATACATCCACACTCTTGTCATCTATCAGTATTTTTAAATTTTGTTCTTCTGTTGATTCAGTTTCTGTCAAATGTTTTGGACGGTGAATTAGTGTTATTTATAGAGTAGCACCTGCGCGCATGAATCTTAGTCTTACTTAAAATCATTCCACACCTCGCATCTCGGAGCGTAGCATAGAATGTGATTCCATTTCCCAGACTTCACACCTATCACGCGTGATGGGATACATTGAGTTGCTCTGCATAGAATTAGTTCTGATGTAGATTAGCGTGAAAAGCTATGTGCAATATTTTACCCAAGCCAGCATGTTTACTTGTGTTTGTGCATCATATTCTTCTGTTATAATTCATAGTAAATTATGCACTTTATGAAAAATTGGTTTAGAGCTAGAGACTTCAGTCATTCAATAGCACCTTTGCTACAACATCATCCTCATACCTGTTGCTTAGGATGGTCATTTTCTCACCGTTGTCTGGCACCTGACCAAATATTAAATAATTCTTTGTTCACTCGCTCGGTTCACTGTTGGTTGAAATATTTTTATTACGGTGCTAAAATGCGGCTGCCTTTTACCCTGCATATTTATTTGTTCACACTCACAAAGTCACCAACACAGTTTCTGATCTTCTTGCAACATTCTAAGCTATGTTCTCTAGTGATCTTATATTTAGCTTTTAGAAAGCAAGTAAAGATATTGCAAACAACACTGCGCGATATTTTTGTTTGTTGAGTCAGCAGCCAGCGAAACAACGAAGCGTACTGATAATTGCTTTTTACCCTTTTTAGCACAACCACATCGAATGCAGCGTCGGCGCTGAAACACCCGCAGAGCACGACACAGGTGCAGGACATCAATTCGCCGCTGATACAGGTATGTGGGAAAGCTTTGTAGAAAACCGACTCTAAAATACAAGATTTTTATCGATCTAAAGTAGTTTCTCGTTAGGTAATGCAATTCAGGCTTTCTAAGTCGTATAGCAGTGCATGTGTAGGCGAGTAACAAGCAGTTGATCAACAACTTTGATTTATGTCTCTGAGCCGTGAAATGAAGCTAGGATTAGCCTAGGACTACTATGAAACTATATGTACAGTGAACATAAGAATGACATCTGGTTTAGAAATTTTTTTTTTCAAAATAATTCAGATAAATCAGAAAAAAAAATTCCCATTGAAACCTATTGCAATAGGTTTTAAGTAAAAACGTCTTATTTTGCCTGGTCCGATCGTTTTGTCTAACCCCTGTATATCCTTTAATATGGCAAATAATAAACATAAATTACAGAAATTAAGGCTTATGAGCTAGGAAATTTGATTTATTATTCAAAATAATTACTTCGGAGTAACAATCCTTTGATTTCGCTTTAATATTATACACTGAAAATGGAATTACTTTATTTTCAGTATGGACATACAAAAGTTTTTGTTATAAAAACTTATATGCCCGGTTTCCGATGTATGGAAGATTTGCAGTTACACATCTTGAAAAATCATCAATTCTTAAGATGAAATTGTGAAATTTAAGGTGAAATTTATTTTCATTGTTGTCAGTTTTTTTAAAATGAAAATGCAAGATATTTTCTAACCTAAGCTATCCAAAAAAGATAATTTTTTGTAGGCCCTTTGTAGAAGTTATATTTTTTATAAAAAAAAAGGAAAAAATTGAGTCCTTTCCAAAAGTTAGTCTAAATCAATTTTGGAAAAACTAAGTATTGTATGTAAAGTTTGCTATTTACATGAACTCTTTATACACACAAAGTTTCATTTAATTCTAACAGGGTTCTGTCACCCTCATAGACGAGTTGGCGCGAAACCCGTCAGCAGCAAATTGGTTATCTTTTTTCCAATTTTTATCGAGTTATTTTTGCTTTCTTATGGGGGAGTAAATGTGTTTTTGCGTAGAACAAAAATTGAATGAACTGGGAAAAATTATTTGCGAACTATGAAAAATAATTGACTTTATTTATTTATATTTCATTTAAGACACTTCATCACTGTTGTGGCATTCGTGTGTTAATCATTGACAGTGCAGGTGGGATTTGAACCATGGGAAATTGAATTGGGAATTGTGGGTTCAAATCCCACCTGGACAGTCAAATATTTTTCACAGTTTACTTATAATTTTTCTATTCATTTTTGATAGCAGTTTTATCTGCCCATTGCGTACTTTATCCATCTCCGGGCGGCACGTTATTTTTAAATTTTGCGGAAAATTGTTACTACGAGACAACGACTATTCCTAGAACGTATTTAACTATTGTAATACGCAGTGTAACTATACAGTTAACGTTGCCCAACTTTTAAACATTGTAGGTTGCATAAACGATTCTAGGTAGATTTTGTAGCAAAAGCTTTCACCTACACATTTGTGTAGGTTGAAGCTTAAAGACCTATTAGGTTTTAGAATGGGTTTCCTTAAGTGAATTTTGTCTTATTTGATAACAGTTCTGAAGAAACACCCATCAAATCATAAACATCAATAGATGTAATTCATTATACAAAGTGTTTTCAACGGATAGTTTATTCTCGTTTAAAATCGACGTTTAAAAGCTTCCTTAAAACTTTAATGAATTCCTTAATATCAAAGATATATGACATTCTTCTGCAAGATGGATTTATCTTAACAATATTGCAAAAAACTCTCTTAAAACCATTTGTTCTTGGAAAAGAAACCATACTCTTAAGAAAAAACATTCTAGTATAAACAACCAATTTGTTAAAATGAACGCCGAAACCTTTAGAAAATGCAGCTGTCCAATATTTAACCATCCAGTTAACGTCAAGGTAGGATGTTGTTCGAAAAAGCCAGTCGTTGTATGTTCGAATCTCAACTGGGTGGTGCCGCTACCCAAGTAACAATTTGGATTTTATTACACTCTTGTTATGGCATTTGAGACCAAAATTGGTCATGAAAACCGTCATAAGAGTACAATAAAACTCACATTGTTGCTTGGGTAGAGTCAGTAGGATCGTTGCATTAACCCCGTAATAGTCCTGTACTCCAATAACTGGCTGCGAAGTCTGTCGACAAAAAAGGATCAAGTCTCAAAAGACGTTTATAGCCAAGGCTTTGCTTTTTTGCTGTCTAATATTTTGAACTCTCCTTCGTCTAAATCAGTGGTGGCCAAGGTATAAGCATATAGCGGGCTAAATCATATCTCCTCAATAGATCCGCGGCCCGAAATGACTTTTGACATTAATGAATTCTACCTATAGTTCTCGTCCACCATTCATCAAACCAGTCCGCGGGCCGCAAGGACCATATTCAAGAGCCGCATGCGCCCCGTGTGCCACACTTTGGCCATCACTGGTCTAAACAGTCTGCGAAGTAACAAAACAACGAAGATGTACAGGATGCACAGTGATCACAGTGTCACAAGTATGAATTACAACCAAACAACACCAGACACTTCGTTGACGTTTTCTTTGTTTATTACTAGAAGGACAGAGTTTATGACTACCGTAAAACGGGGTATCATTGATCATCGGGGGTAACATTGTTCCAGGAATCCAGGTCCAGGAAAGAGTGCTGAAGTTGTTTATTTTACTTATTTACGAGATTGGTCTAACTGATTAATGTTTCCCCAGTGATCAATGTTACCCCGTTTTACGGTACCTTGTTCATCTCCTATTTCTCGAATGTTCCACGCTTTTTAGGTCCTGCTCCACTTGGTCTAACTGTCGAGCACGCTGCACACCTCTCCATCTGATACCAATCAGTACCATTACGAACACCATTTTTGTGGGTTTGTTGTCCGTTTTCACATACACCGCCAAAGATGGTCCTGCGCAGATGATGTTCAAAAACGGCCTGTGCTTTCAAGTCCCCGTCGAGCATTGTCCACGTTTCGTACCTATAGAGTGTAGAGGATTACCAGTTCTATTAGCGTCTTGTTCATGGTACGTTTGGTACGAGGTGAAGTTTACCAGACCTCGGGGTCTTGTGGAGTCCGCAGTAGGCAGAACTTTTGGCAAGAATAAGTCTAAATATTTCTGTGCTGCAGTTGTTATCCGACATAACCAACAACCTGAGGTATACTAATTCGTCCACCACCTCGAACTCGTCCCCGTCGACTACCACACTATTACCTATAGAACTCGAGAGCGCGCGGGTCCTGCTAACAGGTACTTGGTCTCAGACGTACTCATCACTAATCCAACCTTCACCGCTTCACGTTTCATTTTGGTATAGTGATCAGTAACCTGGAACGTCCTTTGGATAACGTCCACGTCGTCAGTGAAACAGAAAAATTATGCATGTTAAAACCCGCACATTCAATAACACCTATCTATTGCGCGATATAGAACAGGAGACTGGAAATACCATCGCCTTGTCGAAGTTACCTGACTATCAGCGGATGCAGGGGGCGGGGGGCTGTAACCGCAAGGTTACCAAGTCTGCCTTGACAAGCGAGTGGTCGTGGGTTCGAATCTTAGTAGAATCAGGCCATTCGATGTTAAGTGACTTCAGCATGGGTTTATTCTCAGGCCCCTCCACAGCCTACTGCATTCTGCATTTACTAACAATGAAAGCCTCTTGCCAGGGCAAGTTATAAGAGTGGTACTTGCTCGAGGTGCGAATGAAGCCTCTTGTTCAAGGGCAAATTATAGCTTGTTCCGCTTCCTGGTTCTAGGAACGAGATTGGTAATACATAAGTAGTAAGGAACACATACATACACACATACACACCCTCACTCTGTGCTGAACTCTGCTTTACCGACCATGAAGCCTTTAGCCGGGACTGGTTATAAGAATGATACTTGCTCGGGGTGCGAATGAAGCCTCTTGTCCAAGGACAAATTGTAACTAGTCTCCGCACTTCCTGGCTCTAGAACTAGACTGGTTGAAAAATAGTAAGAAGTGTAGAGGGAAAAAGGGGTGAAAACACACCGACACTTTAAGCACGGATAATAAGCAGTTCGCTCACTCTATAGCGATACTGCAATAACAACGAAGTGCGGAACAACACCTGGATAAGATCACAATAGATCAAAATGCTGGTCGTAGTGGTAATATCCACACAAAAAAAATCAGCGGGTGCAGACAGATAGCCAAACTATCCGGGCCCATCTTTAAGCTCCTTTGCAATTCCATCTTTGCCAGCTGCCTTGTTGCTTTTCAGCTGCTTGTTGGCCTCGATCTGCGCCATTCTGGTGCTCATTGTAGATCTGCTTCCCCCTATTGATCAACTCACGTTCATCGGGCAAGATCCCTCCGTGTTTATCCCGACATGTTTCGGATCGCGGCCCAAAGCCTTTGCGGGCTACGTTAAGTTTCCTGTACAATTTTCCTTCTTTGCGTTTCCTGAGAACGAAACCGCTGTTCCATATCCTCGCACTCCATTTCTTCCAGGCTGCGCTTCTTACCTCGAAAAAACTCGATTTGCTGTCTTTGTTTCTCTCTATATCGTTACACGTTTTGACGAGTCCCCTGCTGCAGCATCGACGCCCGCACTGCATTCTTCTCGTTTAACATCCTGTGGCATTCCTTGTTGAACCAGTCATTACGTCGACTCCTTTCAGCGTACCCAATGGCACCTTCCACTGTGCTGATAATGGCTGCTTTAACGCTATCCCTGCAGTGCTCGAGAGGATCTTCGTTTAGCTCTCCCAATACGTTAGGTTCTGACGTCGATGAAAACCGATAAGTGTCTTCCATGAATCAAAACGTAGTCGATTTGCGAGCCCGTCTACCACAGTTGCTATAAAGTTGTTATGATTGCTTCTTATAAGACTAATTCTGGGTATATATAAGTCGTCTCAACTAGAAGTACTAAAATTGTGTTGCCTGGATGATTTCCAGGTGAACCGGTATGGGAAGCTGTGCTTGTGGTTACTTCGTATAATCATATTTTTGGAGGCTGCGTAGTCAATGAGTCGATTGCCGTTTTGGTTCGAAAGCGGGTGAGCGCTGAACTTTTCAATGACCGGTCTGAATTCCTCTTCCTAGTCAACCTGAGCGTTGATGTCTCCGATGACGATTTTAACGTCATGTCGTGGGCAGTTGTCGTATTCACGTTCAAGCTACTCGTAAACAGTGTACTAATCGTCCTCGTCGCTTCCTAGGTGTGCGTGTGAGCTATGCTAATAATGCTAATGTTGAAGAAACAGACTCTAATCCTCAACTTGCACATACAAGCTTTAACCAGGTCGTGTGTATTGCCGCAGCTCTTGTAAATGGTGTACCCACTTCTATACGAATGTATCGTAGACCCCTTCCAGTATACCTCCTGCAGCGCTATAATGTCGAACTTGCGGGCTCTAAATAAGTCGGTAAACGGGTATTTCCCAAAGAATTGAGAGACTTGTAGTTCCATGTTCCAAGCTTCCAATCGTTAGTCCTTTTTCGTTGCCTTGGTCTATGTTGATTGTTCCAGTCCATATTTCGAGTATATGCTTTCTGTACTGGTTTTTTACGGATGACTTGTAAGGCCTGCACCGACCTCCTACGTCGCCGGAGGACCATCTTAGTACTTTTTAGCGTCTCACATTGACACGAGGACGATTATTCGCCATTCGCTGTCAGCATACGATATTAGTTTCCACCGGGGTTGATTACCTGATTGCCACTAAGGTTGTTGGTATCCCGGTAGGTGCCAGGAATAGGGATAGGATTTGCTGGGTAAGAAGCTGCCACTATGGGCCTTATTTTACGCATTATCTATTTACCAACCTTGGGTCATTTGAAAACTTCGTTACCATAAGTAAATCAAACTATTTTTATTCAAGTGCAACTTGTCTTCTTCAAGAATACAATAAGTATATGTGAAGTTATGGAAAAAAAATTCTTTATCCTGTGAGTGGGTGAGTTAGTAAGAGATATTGGCGCTCGGAAGCTTGAATCTGTCGTCGATTCTTAAATAATCATAGATTGTATTTTTTAAAACGATTAAAAACTTAGTAAGCCACCAACAGCCCAAGTCAGGTCTTCTTAGAATACCTAGTGTTCTAATTAAGGTATCATTTAATTAATCAGAACAACTCTCTTGTTTCACTGTAGGAGGATGGCGACAACAAGGTGCTGAAGCTTCGGTTCGACGTCAGTCAGTATGCTCCGGAGGAAATCGTGGTCAAGACAGTAGACAACAAATTACTGGTATGCAAATTAACAAAAAAATTTGGTAAGCGATCTAATCGCAGCTTTCTACCGGTAGGTGCACGCCAAACACGAGGAAAAATCCGACACCAAGTCCGTATACAGGGAGTACAATCGGGAGTTCCTGCTGCCAAAGGGATGCAATCCAGAGCTAATCAAGTCGTCGTTGAGCAAGGATGGCGTACTGACGGTTGACGCTCCGCTGCCGCCGCAGGCTCTGACCCCCGGTGAAACCATGATTGCAATCACTCATCACTAGAGAGCCGACAAAATTCGTTCATTCAGCCATATTGCTAAATATTCTTTCCGGAGCGCGTATTCAGTAAAATGGAAACGGAAGACGTTCAAGAAAATCGAAAAAACATGCTTTTATACTTATAATCATTTTACTAGTTATGCTGTAGCACACCAACCTGCCGGTTGGTGAAGTGTTTTAGGACAAAAATGAAGCTGTATTAAGACAAGATATTATTAATCAGACCGAAGCTATCTCTATTCGGTGGAAAGTAGGCCATCTCCCTCATTGATACCAGTAAATGCATGTGATATGATGAATGCGTGCGCACATTATTACTTAATTATTACACCTCCAACCTACATAAAACAACGATACGCTACACCGAAATTAACTCAGACGAATGTCTATCAAGTGGCCTTCACATGCATGATTAACCAGTTTAACCAATTTCATTTTAAAACAACACACAGTAAATACGGGACTTTGATATTCAGGAAAATTTTACACTTGGCCAAAACGATATTAATTCTTGTACGACCGGGCCACTCGATTGCTACTATTATATACTAATTGATTGGATATTGAATTTGCCGGCAACCGAGATATAGGAATTACAGCTTTAGATAAAGGATGGCTCTCGATCGGGCGCTTTCCATTTGTGTTTTTTTATATTCGATCGAAGCAGTACTATCGGAAAACAATCGTTTGTGTATTTGTGCTTTATTTATTTTATATATCGTATAAAATCTGTGAATGTCAGAGATTAAAACAGAATTCTTGCTGAATCCAGGGGTTGTTATATTTTAGAGAAAACTCATAGTCCGGCGAAATGGTTTTCAATTTTCAAGCTGTCTTTATTAACGCTTATGTCTGTATGTAACAATATTATATAAATCTATGAACTGACAACTGGTGGGCTTCGTCATATCACGCCTAGCAAAGGATACAAAAGTCTTGGTAATTTAATGAAACCGTGTGTTTTGTGGGTAATTGCTTAGTTTGTTATCTTTTTGAGAAAAGCCCAAGCTACATTAAATTTTGATTATGTTAATATTCCTGTATTGTTTGTGGAGATATTTTTTAAGTTAATTTGTCAACGTTATCTAACTCTGCTCCTTGAGCGGGGCCCAGGTGAAATCTGCCTGATAGGTATAGTAACAAAGCCAGTACAGCACATTGAAGAAGGTAAACGAAGCAGGAAACATAACTCTGGCAGCCTGATCAATCAGAGAGACACTATTGACGTGCCGATTTGCGCCACCTATTTTTATGAAATAGTAAAGAATAAACGTTCCGATAAATGTTAATAAAACTTGCCAATCTCACCTCTGCCGGTAGCTTCTCGCTGTCTGCGGCGACGGAACTGGTCATCTCCGAGAAAGCACAGCCACAGCTGTTTCCAACGGGGTTCCTTCGGTGGTTCCGTTTGGGTTGTCCGTTCCATTGTCGAAAGGTGGGAAGTGGTCGGTTTGAACATATGCTGCGGATCATTGTAAATTGGACAGATGAGTGAGTTACGACGCCGAGCGGCCATCAGTCGCTGGGGAGATTCTTGTATCGAAGCCGTACGAGACCGTACTCCGCATCCGTCATCCCCGGAACCGATAACGTTCAAGCCTATCTCAATCACGTTATCAATGTCTTCCCATTCATCTTCGTCCAGTGGAATCTCTCCGCTGCCGACCTGCAAATAAATAGAGTACGTTGTATTCATTCATGATTGATACGGCTATCACGACTGTCGCGATAGTTTATCAACGTGAAAACTGCATGCGCCGTGTTTATGAGTATTAATGGTATTAATAGTTAAGAGTAGAGTCCTTGAACCAGTGCAGTGATGTTTATTGTGGTAGGTTAATAAATAAAAAGCATGGGGATCAACTTTGCACGTTCGTAGTCATTGAATGCATTTCGATTTGTGCCATTGCAAGATGAAGTTCGTACTATTCGCAGTTCTCGCCGTGGTAGTCTTGCTGTCCCTCAGTCATGCTGGTACAGTGGTAAGGCGCATTCACTCAGATAGAATATAGCGGCTAAGCCATTTGGTTTCTATATTTTTCAGCTTCCAAGTCGTAGACGCATTGCTTCCAAGGAGGTAATATGCACTGGAGCGGGATGTATTTTTCCGATGAAAGACTATGGACCCGTAGTTACGCCGTTCGTTCCCACCGCAAAACCAAAAGTTCGTATGAATATTGTACCGCCTCTGAAAGGTACGGAATGAAACATTCCATGATGGAAGCTTCCATCTTTCTTTGTTGAATTATTACCCAAGGATGAAAATCTAGTGGTGTCGCTATAAAATAGTTCAAACAACGCAGACTCGGCAAGGCTCAGAGCCTTTTTCCGATTATTCCACGCGCAAAGGTAGTTATTATGTATTTTTCATATTTCTCATTTGAATATATTAAAACCATACACTTATCAAGTTGTGTTTTTGTCCATTAGAGTGGTTCAGCAAGGTTTTATTCGCTTCTATCTGCGAGCACGATCTGCAATTTTTTTCAAAGAATTTGCATTAAGAAAAAGTTGAATGAAAAAAAAGTCGAGACTATTTTCACCATCAAATTCCACTAAGTATTAATTTTATTCTGATAGATACGTATTTTGCCTTCAGCTTGACGACTTCAGCAGTGTTTGTTTTCCAATCTCGAATCTGAGAGCAGTCCTCTCCATTTTAGTGCATCTGAATGTTTTAACGTACAAAATAGTGCTACATATAGTAATGCCGGCGCTGGAATGGCTCAGGATGTTGTGATTTGTCGTAGAACCACCAATTACGGGACGAAAGAAATCTTTAATCCCTACTTAAGCATTTGTATTTCCGATAAGTACTACGATATCATGTTCTGGGCACTCTCCATACGTCATGAAACTCTCCAACAGTTCATGAAACTCCTCATTCGGGATTACTATTCGAGGTTGCTTTACTTACTTTCTTGTCCGCCAGGTTCAGCAGAACAAAGAGATGGCATCAGAGATTTCCACCGCTGACGGTTACCCGCCATGGCTTTCACCTGAGACCTGACGGCGGCAGGACAGGTTCTCGTCAACAGCCTGGATATTGTTGGACAATGCTGCTTCGTCATGTGCTTCTGGGTCTGCCTCTTCTTCGTTGTCCTACTGCACTTGCACTTCTATCTACGTTATAGTATTTCTGTTGCTATCGACCGTTGATGGTATCGAAGATGGGGTTCCTCGTTGTCAGGCCATCAGGCATAAATGATATATCGCAGCCAATGACTATTAAATACCGAATAAAATTCAAGTTTTCGCATGTAGAGTGATCTGGTTTCAGCGTCAAAAGTTTTGCAAACCTGCAAAAGCACCCATGACCGGCCGATCTGTGTGGCTATATCACTCTTATTACCGCCATTGGGCGTTGTCTGGTTACTAAAAATATTGACAGGCTTCTACCTGCTCAACTTGTTGTCTCATTACTGTAAAGTTGGTGGGATTGTCGGTGGTCACTACCATATACTTGGTCTTTGCTATATTGACTGATAGACCTGCTACTATCTTTCAGAGAGGTCATCTAGCTCTAGCTCTGCATATCGATTCAGTGTTGTACTAGCAAGACAATATCGTCGGCTAGGTCAAGGTCATTTAGTTGCTTCATAATTTCGAAATAATACTTGTTTTGGTCTACTGTCAATAACTACAACTAATATTTCAACCATAACGATGAGAAATAGCAGCGATGATAATATGCGGTCCTGTCTCACATCAGCAGTAACCCTGATAGGATCGAACAACACGCCATTGTGCAATAGAATGCTTCGTTACTGTTCTACCTATAAGTGTGCTCCTGATGTTTTCGTGGTTGACTCGGTCAACGCTATCGTCAAAATCAACGAGCACAAGCAGAAGAGAGTCCTGGAGTTTGTTGATCTACTCCAATATAATGCGAAGCGTTGTGATATGGTCTACACATTGGCCAGCACGGAATCTAGGTTGTTGCCGCCGGAGAGTAGTATCGATCTTCTCCTGAATCTGGTTAAAGACAACCTTCCAAAGTACTTTGAGAGTAATATAGAGCAACGTGATGCCACGCCAATTATCTCATTCAATTGAGTCTCCTTTTTAAGAACTTTGACCAATATGCCCTGCATCCAGTACACCGGAAAAGTTGATGTTTCTCATATCCCATTTAGGCTGACAAAGACGGATCAGCTTTGAAAACTTCGGCCGGTTGTCCCTGGCGCTCTGTTGGATTGCATATTTTTGATTAGTCCTTTAATTTCATGCAGTGATGGCGAGTTGCTATGAGTTAACGCGATTAGTACGACGAATTATTGGCGTCATACGCTGCTGGTTCTGTTGGTCTTTGACATTTGAAACTCGAAAGAAACTCGCTCAAGCTATGCTCTACGGTCAGTCAGGACCTGACTAACTCTGTCCTTTAGCGGCATCTTGGTATTCATGCTGGCACCACACGGTGGTTTCTTCGTCTTCGGTTAGGAAGTTAGTCCAGGTTCTCTTGTCTCATCCACAAGCTTGTTTAACAGCCCTCAATCTATACCACAATAGATCAAAATAATGGTCGCAGTGGTCAAATCTTCCGACAAAAAAAAACAGCCCTCAATAGTTCGGCGTATCGTAGACGGGCAGCTGTTGTTTGGTTAGAGTTTCGTCACAGGTCGTGATGAAGGCGTTACATTGCTTTTCGACAGTTCCACTAGGTGGCAATTCCGAGGCTCGACCATTTTGTTGTTACCACAGCTCTCGGTTTTCGTCCATTTTTGCCATGGTGCCTCATGATGTGTTCAAGGTCCGCATTGTTTGAGCTAATCTTCGCATTGGAGTCACCCAGGTGGATTTCGGGATTTTCGCAACTACACTGCTCAGTTAGTTAGCTAAGTGGCTTGCCATCCTTAGACAAAACCTGTTGAACAAGGTTTCTCTAATTAACTCGGTTGTGGGCTACCGCTCTCCAATTCCTTGGACACCGACACCGCACTGCTCATCTGGTTGTAAAAACTATCTTTTTCTTATAAGTCTTCAGCATGGGTTCAGGCATGTAGCTTAGTAGGCATCCTTATTTACTTTACCAGCCGAGACCCGGGGTGGCTTGAAGAGGCGTTCTTGAAGAGCACTTATTTCACTGCACGGACGTACCAAGCAATATTTGTGGCTCGTGATTCGTACCTCTGGCTTTTACCAATCTATGCTTTCAGTTTACACTTTGTCAAAAACCGTCCACTAAAATGCGGCAAGTGCATGTAGATCCTCAATATGTAGCGTCCGATTCAGGTCTGATTCAAGTTAAATATTTGGAATCATAACCAATTCTATTTCCATGAGTAGCTTGTTAAACGTTCTCGAACGCACGATTGCTTTTTGAAACATTTCAGACGTTTTTGTTGTGTTTATTTCATCTGAAATACAAAATTCAATGCAAAATCTTTGTTCTGTTCAAACGATCATCTTCTAAATTTTGGTTTCGCCAAAAAGTAACACAAGATTCTTATAAACAAAATGATGCGATTATCTTTCGGAATGTAGTGGCGCGATCTCTCATTAAGTTTGCTTGGTATTTTCCTATGATTTCATAAGTTTTTGGCCTATCGCCAACGATCTAGAACGAGCATTTGTAGGTGACGTGGTGACGATATTCAACATTATGCCACGATAATTACTCCATATCCTAACGCTCTTTTCAAAGATTGGATAACTTGAGACGTCAACATCTAATCGAACCTAAACTTTGATTTATTAACATGAAAAGTCCGTCAGCAAAGCAGATCAAAACTTTTTTTTCCAATTTTCTTCCTTTTCGATTAGCTTTAAGCGACTCCAGTGAACATAACCCCAACTACAGAGCAAAGAAACAGGACCCACCTTGGTGAAGTAGTGCACTCCGGCAAACTCTAGTAACGTAGCGATGCAGTAGATGAAGTTCATCAGCAAAAACCAATCGAGGGCAGTAGCGTACCGCACTTTTGGCAGATCTGTCCGTGAGTCTAGGCTTATTGTCGATAACGTCAGTACCGTGGTGATTCCAAGCCCAACTCGATCGCTGGTAGCTTCCCGGTGGATCCAGAATGATACCCATGACAGGACAACGATAAGAATACATGGCACGTACACCTGAATAAGAAAGTAACCGGTGTGGCGTTGGAGGTTGAACGACACATGCAGGACGGAAAATTCGCCTTCGCGTCGGGCAAACGTGTAGTTCTTCTGGTGAAAACTCATTAGATCAAACTGGCTAAGAGTCATGCCGGGAACAAAATTCACAGAATCGTCGTCTTTCCATTGATACACTAGTTGTTGACGAGAGTACGCATAACTTCCCAGAACAAGGGGACAGGATTGGCGATCCATTGGGAAGCTACGCAGCTGCATCAAACAGGAAGCTTTGATTGTTAGTCGCATTGAGTACAGAATCTCACCATCCTGGCTCAATCGGAGCAGTTTATTGGGAACCGTAATGGTGTGGATATGCGAATGTTTACCATTGTAGAAGTAAGTATCTGGACGCCAAATTCTCTCTAGCATTTTAATGCTAAGAGACAGACTTTTGATTGGACCGTGAAAGCTTAGCCGCTTATCGCGCCAATACTGCCGAAAATAGCAGTCCATGGAATAATCCTGAAACGTGAAAGAACATTAGTGAATACTTGTGAACAATTTGAACGTTACAACTTTTACCATGTCCAACTCAGAGACTGGTCCCATACTGCGGATCAAGATGTTAGTCTTTACGACGGTTGGAATTCCTGAAATTAATGAAAGTTAACTAACTTTCTTTAACAAACTTAAAAGTTCAACCTACCCTGGCCATGCGTTGGCATTTGTGAATTTTCGTAACTTTTGAGCAGATTCTCCAATATCATTGTTATATTTTTGCTTAACATATCATCAGCGGCGCTCCGCTTTCTCACTCTGCGGTATGCTTCATCCTCGTATTCTCTGCTTGAAATGTTTAAGGGATGTCTAATTGCATAATTACGAACGCCTGCCGGCTTAAATTTATGGATCATCAAGCGCTCTATTTCTAAGTCGGCTCCAAAAGCTCGTCGACGAGGAGCGGTATTGTAGATGTAGTAACGTTGATATTTGTACGACGGTGTATGAGCTGAGAGTTGCAACATATGTCCCTCGGATTGGAAACCATCAACAGGTCTGTAATCTTGATCGTCCAACGTCGGCTTTGACGTTGTTGTCGCTGTTGCTGAGCCACTTGGCATTGAAATGTGCCGCAGGCGACGAGGCTCTGGGTACCGTATGTTTCTTGCAGACGAGTCAGCATTCCGGTGCTCAACGACATCATTGTTTTTGTAGTAGAACGAAGAATTTCGTTGTTTTCGACTGTGAGGTACGGTGTTGGATCTAAAGAATGTACGCGCAGGATTAAATTTCGAATTAAAGAGATCTGTTGTGTGGTTGAGAGCAGTATACTCACCGCGGAATATAGTAGACAAATTTGTGCTTGCGTAGGTGACCAATCGAGATGTTAGCCGCTACGAGTAGTCCATTCTCTAGTGTGTTTTGCTGTTGCACATGACCTACTTTGACTGAGTAGCACGAGCCAAGTATGATTATCCTGTTGGAAAATGAGAAAATTCACATACCTACATTTAGAAAATGAATACAATTCTGCTGCATTGCGCGCGGTCGATCGAATAACGGAAGTAGAATTGGAGAAATGTTTCAACATCGACAACAATTCGTTGAACGGAGATTGTTTAGTTTCTAAAGTTCACCAAATTAGAAAAGTGGAATGGAGTATATACTAACCTCAAAGTGACTATTATCAGGTGTATTCCTGTTTATAAAAGAGGCTGTAAATTGGGTGCCCCCGAAGGAGCTAATTCCCCGAAAAAGCCAGGATGTTAGCCCTTCTTGCTATCGACCAGCAGCCGCGATACTTTTAAGACCACAACTGCACCGCCTAACACGAGTGCCAGATGTTGCGATCACCTCAAGTGATTATTCATGCATTCTGCTCTTGAGAACGGTACCTCTTTTACCCAACTATGAGACAAGAGATCCTGGATCTGTACCATCCATCGATGGACCATCAAAATTGGCATGTATTTGGTGATTCCAATTAGGTACTCGCTACCGTGAGTGCTAGCCAAATCGGTGTCAATAACCACAGAGTCATAAAGACCACCTTCTGCCACATAAGTATACGAACCCTACTTGAACTCATGGCTAGCGACCTACACAGTAGAATTATGAATGCATTTATATCGAAAAGTGTGCCATGACATGACGCACTCTGGTGGAGAAAACGCTTAGAAACCTTCATTGGAAGGCTAGACATTCATTTAACATGGTCAAGAACTTAAAAGTAAGGTAGATTTATTCGGATAGATATTGCATTTATAACGAAGTCAAAATTACAAAATTGTTTATTTGACACTTTCTATGCCTTTAGAATTAATTTTTGCGTCCTATCTAGGGCTATCTAACCGGTAGTACCGGTAGTACCGAAACCGGTAATACCGGTCAATTTTTGAATACCGAAATACCGGTTTTGGAAATATCCTAGTTTTTTTAATGTCCTTATTCGAACAAGAACTAAGTTTGATAGAAGATTGCAAATTTCATAGAAAAACAACTTGGTTAATGCTGACGAGATTCTTCGACTACTACCAATGAAGAAGGTGAATCTGTGGGTCAAACAATTATAGCTCTACCCGTTAATAGAGTACAATAGAGCATCTTTGCTATAAAAATGTTTCATTATAAGAGCCTGAGGTCAATTTTTTTGAACAACTTTATATTTAAAAGCCACCAAATTATTCAATGCTCTCAAATAATGAATTGAGGAAACAAGATTTGGGCCCGGTAACGTCACTCAACATAGAAGTTTGTTTGTTTATTTTTTGATTATAGCCACTTTAACAGCTTAAGTCATTCATGACTTCTGCGGGGTTGGGATTTGAATCCGGGACCTCAGCATGAGAGGCGTGAATGCTAACCACTACGCCGGGATTGACCCCAACACTGAAGTACTGATGCTCCAGTTTCAACTGAAGCAGTACCGCTTCGTTTCGAAACTAGCTTTAATCAGCGTCAATGAAACGGTTTCCACTTCATTGTGACGACCGGTTTTAAAGTTTCGTTTGTATGTGTTTATTAAATCTTCAATAGAAGGCCAGCAACTTTGCATGTAATTGAATGAAATTTGAGTAACATTTCCTACAATTTAACGCATATTATAATTAATCTGCGCAACATCGACAATCCTTCGTTGTCGTCGACATTCGAAGTCACTAACATCAGCTGTAGCTTGCGTGCATAAAGCAATGACAAGAGAAAGTCTCCTTCAATTATTTGTTTCGACGATGCCGAGCCCTGATCAGAATACAGGGATCTTTGCGCTTTTTGAGCAATCGTGCCATTTAAGAATCGGCCAGGAACGAATTTGGGATACTTTTCAAGTCTTTCGAGTGATACATTGATTGAGCAAGCAGATGAATTCTCCTATAGTTAGGCATTCATTCTAGTGGAAGCTATAGCTAAATAGTTAAGTGCGGGTTTCCCTACTATAAATTTGAAGAAATGAAAGTAAAATTCCTGATGCGCTTAGAGCCGTTCGTTAGACTTCGATGAAAGCGGAAATTTTTTTCAATTGTTGGAGGCGTTGGCAACAAAATCCGTTCTCCCAAGAGAAATAAATCGCTAAGCGTACTATATCTGCTTAAATTCTACTTTGCTAAGCAACAATACTGAAGCTATTGGTTGAAAATAAAGACATTTACTGAAAAACATCAACATTTTTATTGATTCCGAATAATCTGCCAATACCGGTATTTTACCGGTATTTTCTACGCTAATACCGAAATACCGGTTTTCACCAAAAGCGCCCAATACCGACAGCCCTATCCGATCTAATCAATTTTACTTTTTATTCCAGACTAATCGCTCATAAACATAAAATCGTAAAAGTATCGCAATGAGCCGAATGCTTAGCATTTGTCAAAACATGTTTAAGCTTCCTGCAGGTATTTTAACGATAATTTTCATGCTTCCAATGTCACAGAGAAAACTAAAAGCATTATCTGATGCTTCTTTAATTGTTCGAATCTAAATTTGAAGAATACAACATGTACCTAAATGTTATTTTCTAGTACATATAACAATTTAAAAATTGTTTTCGTAAAATTGATAACAGTATCTAAAGCCTTCTACTCTAAATTTCAGAGTGAAATCGGTTTGTCATTGGCTTTATATGAAAAAAGTTTCTTTTTGTGGCAGGAGCGGATTCAATCCTCGAAAATAAGTAACACATCAAAGTCGCAGTTAATCGCCAGTTCTCTTCCACAATGGTCGGAGTTTTGAAACCCATTATCAGAATGACAAACTTTCAAAAACCAAACAAGTTCGATTCAGAATTCCTGTTGCTTCAGAAACTTCGTCCTCATATCTTGCTGCTTCATCAACAGATGAACATGCTGATTGTTGATTTTAAAGAGATTCGAAAATCTCTCCCGATTTTTTTTAATTAATCTAATAGCGTCAATACAACCATTCTACCACATTTACCTGAGTATTTTAATTGTTAAGTTTTGTAGCAAGTAGGTTGTCATCAGAATAATCAAGGCTGTAATTTTGTAGCACTGCAACTCAGATTTTTTTTAGCGGAGAATGGTGTGGGTGTATGGACCATAAACTTAAAGAGATCTGCATAATAGATCTGACGAAAATCTGGGCAATACAGTGGGCCGGACACGTCGCGAGAATGCCGACCGATTGTGCAATAAAATCTGTTCTCTTCAAGACCTCCATCGGTATTGGGAATAGAGGGACTCAACATGCTAGATGGCTTGACCAGATTGAAGCCGATTTGCTTCTGTCGAGTCGCTCAACGAATTGGCGACAAGCAGCCCAGGACCAAATACAGCGAAAAGTAACTCTAGATTTATCTCCCGGCTCTATGCTGCTATAGAAGAAGGAAGAGAGTTTTATATTAACCACTTATTTATTTAATGCTCCAGTTTTTTTTTAATGTAGCCGAGATGGCGCCCCCCTTAAAGTGGCGCTCCAAGCAGTTGCTTGTTTTGCTTAAGGGAAGCGCCGGCCCTGATTATACTCGGTCTCCGGCTACACATGGCCAATTCGTTGAGCGACTATTAACCCGCAAGTCGATTTCAACCTAGTCGAGCCCTCTTGCACGTTGGGCCCCTCTTTTCCTGGTGCCGGCGGGGATCTTAAAGAGAACAGGTTTCGCTACACAGTCGTCAAGCATTCTTGCGACGTGGTCGGCTTATCGTGAACTCCCGACTTTCGTAAGCTGTACGTTGGAAATCTTTTCAAGTAGTGCCTGCAGTGCGCCACTCTCCATTTCCGTTTTTATTCCACCAAAAAGAGTCCGCAAAAGTTTTTGTTCAAATACAGCAAGTGCACGTATGTTTTCCGTCAGCAAAGTTACAGTCTCAAATCCGTAAAAGACCACCGTTCTGACCAGTTTTGTATGTCATCAGCTTTGTGCGGCGGCATATCTTCTTTGACGTCTTACGGAGGGCATGGAAAATAGGTCCGAATTTCACCTTGAATGCATTATTGAAGCTGCTTACTCGTATCGTTGTTGGCGGTGACAAGAGATTCTAAATGCATGGACTCATCAACAACTCGAACCCTTTCCTACTCTATATTTGGTTTTTAGCGCATTGTTTTGTAAACAAATCCTCCTAGTCTCAGTTTTTAATCTGACGTAGATTGCCTGCACCGTTTCAAAGTGTCAAGCAATGATGTCAATGTCGTTTGCGAAGATTAAGAGTAGGCTGCTTTTATTAAAAATCGTTCTCCGGCTAAGGATTACTTTTACACAGTATTTCAAGAGTAATTCAAAGCAACGTGATGCCACGCCAGTTACCTCATTCAGGGGCCTTCTTAGGGACTTTGACCAGTATGCTCTGCATCCAGTCTATCGAGAAAGTCGCGGTTTTATCCCTAGGCGCTCTGTTGGATATCATACTTGTTGCTACAATTTCATCCAGTGATGGTGCCTCAGAGTTGACGCGATTAATGTGACGATCTACTGGCGTCACGCACCGCAGGTTTTGTTGGTTTCTGACATTTGAAATTCGAAAGAGTAGGTCAAAATGTTCACTCCATCGGCATCGGCATCTGGCATCGTCGCAAGGTAGCCGGCCCATCGTAGTCTCCCAACATTTACAGGATGTACGATACGAATCTCTCCAAGTAGTGCCTGCAACTCGCGGCTCATACGCCTATGTCACTCTCCGCTATCCGTTCGTACTCCCCCAAAAATAATCCGAAACACCGTAAGCAAAGATACTGTCTCAAGACCGTAAAGACTACCGGTCTAATTAGCGTTTTGTACATCGTCAGCTTTGTGCGGCGGCGTATGCTCCGTGAGCGAAGTGTCTTGCGGAGGGAAAAGTAGGCTCGATTTCCAGCTTGAATGCGTTGTTGAATCTCCTTACTCGTATTATTGTCTGCGGTGATCAGAGATCCCAAAGATACGAATTCATCAACCACTTCAAGTTCATCGCCGTCAATAGTCACTGTCAGTGGGAGACAAATGTTACTTTCTCTGGAGCCTATTCCTACGATATGTTCGGTCTTCAATGCATTTATTTGTAACCCTATCTTCCTAGCCTCCGTTGTTAGTCTGGCGTAGATTGCTTCCGCCATCCCAAAATTTCTAATAAATATGTCGAGGTCGTCTGCGAACGCTAGGAGTTGGATATTCTTGTTAAAGATCGTTCCTCTCGTTTCGATGCCCGCTCGCTGGATCACATGTTCAATATTGAATAACATACAGGCAGTGGTTGGAGAATTCGCGAAAAAGTGATCATTTGAATAGATGAACATCCCTCATGAACATACACTATTCGCCTGCTTCGCCGATAATGCACGCATCAGCTTTGAATTTTATCACGAACAGAACCTCAATGTGAACATCAGAATTCGTTCTAAAATTGAATATTGAACATTGAGTGTGTTCGATTTGTCGGATATAGAATGCCCGGGGACGCCGAAAAGTATTCAAAATAATATTACCACGAAAAGGGAATAGTTTAAAGTAGTGTTAGTGGCTTTACAAGCAGCAGAAGACGGTAAATCGCACTTTTGCGTTGCTCACGATATTCGTATATTCAGCGATGCTACAAAGCGTGAGTGTATGTTGTTCATTGTTATAGGTGAATTGAACCACTCGCGTAGCTGTTTTATCATAATAAACCAGAATTAATCCACCTAGCGGCGTGACCTAGCCTTTCTACTGCCTCAATAATCATTATTTAATTTCTCAGAAACATCTATAATTAACTTGACTATTTTCTTCAATATCCGTTCCGTATTCCTCAAATTCCTCAAAAATTTGCCAATAAAATTCACAACGTATTGCGTAGAATAATTATATTTTCTTTCCTTCGGTGCGTAAATACTTGTAAGCGTCATTTATGTTACTTGATGAACACCTTATTTAGTTTTATAATATTTACGTGATTGATAGAAAAATAATGTTAACTCAAAAGATAATTTATGCAGACTTGAATGAATATATATAGAAAATTAGAAATTAATCCTCTAACGGGTCTACAGACGGCCTTAACTTTCGGGCTTCAGAGCCACATACGAAACTTGTTTTGAATTGATAAAAAAGAAGTAAAACAAAAAGTTATTTATATCCTTTAATTCTACTACTGTGTTTTATTGATAAATACGAATTTCGGTCTCGACGTGTGACCTTCATCAGTATCTAACTAACTTAGACTGTTTTGTTTTGAATTGACAATATGAAATATGTGTTCATAGCAGATGTTTTGATATTTTGATATTAATACCATGCGTTCAAAAGTTAGCATCTTTGAAAAACAAGAGTTCAGAATTTTTTTTATTATACTTCGCTTTTGAAGAAAAAGGATATCTACAACAAAATGATTAATCTGAAAATTTTACTATTAGTTTGCTTGGCTTCAATTTTGCAACATATCTGGATTAGAAAAAATAACTGAATAGAGCATTAGATATGAAAAAGAGAAATTTCTTAGCTAGTGCTCCTTCAGATGCATAAAAATCAAAACTTGAGCTTCTTTTGAATGTACCTTCATGAAAAGATAGTCATTAGCTTGATCGCATCGTTTTTACAATGTTAGAGGGTTAGGAAAACAAGACGAGGTCGAAAAATAGTGCAAAAGTTGCGCCATAAACATGCTTGAGAATGAAAAATATGATCGACATGATTTCCTGCGCTTGTCATTTTGGATTTATTAAAACATGATACATGACATAAGACATCTGTCATTTAAAATGTCACTAACGAAAACAAACCTTACAAAATTACTACCGCGCAACGTTTACTTCCTATTTTTCATATAACATTTCTAAGCTCTAATATCTAATGATTGAAAAGAGCATCTATTGATGCGCAAAATTTGTTTGAAATTTGTATACATTTATTTGGTAAAATCAACACACTTTAATCCTATACACCACTTTACCTACATGCTTAAATCAACTGCTTTTTTTCGCTTTTTGCTTTTCTTGTACAATTGTGAGTAACAGCAAGAGAAGAAAATGCCAATTGAAATCTGAAATCAAAGAAAAGAAAAAACTTTTCGATTGAAGCCCACTATTTAATATTTATTTGCGACAGATACGTAGTTCGCCTACGACGTGCAGGCTTCATCAGTGTCTTATTTCAAAGCGTATACGTATCTGTCGCGAACGAATATTAAATAGTGGAATTTAGTCGGTAAAAGTTTTTTCTTTTCTTTAATTTCTGAGTTCGTATTCCACTAAGAGGCTTCAAAAACTTCAGACAATTGACATGTTTCTCACTTTTCTTGAGTTTCAATGCAAATTTAAAAATTGCAAATTGTCATCACATACACACTTACATACATACATACATCCATACATACATACATACATACATACATACATACATACATACATACATACATACATACATACATACATACATGCATCACACACATTGAATACAATCAACATTTGATTGATATGTTTTGATTTCACACGTTTTAACGGTTTTATATACGGTGCTCAAGTGTTAAAGTTTGAATAACTTTTGAATGAACCGTCCGATTTTCAATAACTCGGTTTCGTTTGATAGATCTCAGCAGTAATTTTCAAATAATAATAAAATATGTGATGTTTTTCATTGAATTAATGTGTATATGTTTCAAAAATATGTTTTAAATACTATTTTTTCCCATTTCTTTATGTAACTTTCAAACTACAAGTCCAATCGTCATGAAATTTGGAACTTAAGGGTTTGCAAGACTCCTCTTTCATATGCAATCAATTTTGTTCAAATCGGTTAAGGGATCTATGAGATAATGAAGTCCCATATTTTTCGTATTTTTATACATAACTTTTGAACTAAAAGTCCGATCAGTATGAAATTCAATAGCGACCAATGGGACACCTAGACCTTTCATTTGACACCAAGAACATTAAAATCGGTCCAGCTATCTCCGAGAAAAGTGAGTGAGATTGAAAGCGTTACATACACACACACACACACACACACACACCCACACATACATACACACACACAGAAAATGCTCAGTTTTCGAAACTGAGTCGAGTGGTATATGACATTCGGCCCGCAGGACCTTCTTTCCATTTCCGGTTTTCCAAGTGATTTCTATACCTTTATACTATATATTTATATAGTAGAAAGGCAAAAACCGTTTGCCGATGCTCGGCGTATCTATTCATTTTGCGAGTTTTCCAACCTCTGCATACAGGACCAGGGTAGCTTTGATCAGCCACGTCAGTTTATTCGGAAAACCGTACTCGTGCATTATCTGCCATAGCTGTACGCATTCAACAGTATTATATTTATTTATTTTTTTACTATTTGATGGGGCAGGTTGAAATGTGGTTGGTTCGCCCCAAAACAGAATCATGTGCTGCGCCGAAATCCACGAAAATATGATGGGTGGGCACGTTGGAGGAGCGATACGCCAGCAACGACACACGGAGTTTCTATAAAACGGTGAGATGCAGGATGCCTGTGATGTGCAATGATAGTGCTGGCAACCTGCCTACCGACAAAACGGCGGTAGCAGCCTGGTGGAAGGAGCACTTTCAGACACTATTGAATGGAGAGGTAAAAGCGGAGATCAGCAGGGACAGGATAGAAATTATAAACGATGGTCAAGCTGTGGAGCCACCAACACAGGAGGAGGTTAAGAAGGCAATCAGTGAGCTGAAAAACGGTAAGGCTGCTGGGAAGGACGGTATCCCGGCTGAACTTCTAAAAGCGGGGAGCGAGCTGCTGTACGAAGCAATCCACCGGATCATTGTCAGGATCTGGGAGGAAGAACAAATGCCGGAGGAGTGGTTGGATGGCCTCATTTGTCCAATTTTCAAAAAGGGACATCGAATGGAGTGTAAAAACTATCGAGGAATTACATTGCTCAATTCTGCCTACAAGGTGCTTTCCCGCATCCTGTTCTGCAGACTGAGACCGTTAGCGGAGTTCTTCGTCGGCGAGTACCAAGCAGGTTTTCGTGAGGGTCGCTCCACGATGGATCAGATGTTTACCCTGCGCCAGTTGCTAGACAAGTTCCGGGAGTACAACTTGCAGACACATCATCTGTCTGTGGACTTTAAAGCGGCGTATGATTCAGTTAAACGAAATGAGCTGTGGCAGATAATGCTAGAATATGGTTTTCCGACGAAACTAGTTACGCTGATTCGTGCGACGCTGGACGGGTCCAAACCATGCGTTAGAATAGCGGGTGAGACCTCAGCTGCTTTCGTGACGTTGGATGGACTGAAGCAAGGGGATGCACTCTCTAACCTGCCATTCAACATTGCACTGGAAGGTGCATTACGAAGAGCAAACGTGGAAAGGAATGGAACTATCATCACGAAATCTCACATGCTTCTTGGTTTTGCGGATGACGTCGATATCATCGGAATCAACCGTAGAGCAGTGGAAGGGGCCTTCAGGCCCTTTAAAAGGGAAGCTGTGAGATTGGGACTTACCATTAATACCGCCAAAACGAAGTACATGGTTGCTAGTAGGGAACGTGGGAGCTCAAGTGGTGTTGGTGCCGAGGTGGAGTTAGATGGGGAACGATATGAAGTAGTGGAGGAATTTATATACCTTGGTACAGTCATGACATGTGACAACGATGTAAGGCGCGAAGTGAAACGACGAGTTGCAGCCGCGAATCGGGCTTTCTACGGATTACGTAGCCAGCTGAAGTCCCGTAGTTTGCAAATTCGCACAAAACTGGCGCTCTACAGAACACTAATCCTCCCGGTGGCCCTTTACGGACACGAATCATGGACGCTAAAGGAAGCTGATCGGCGAGTGCTTGGGGTTTTTGAGCGTAAAATTCTGCGATCTATACTTGGTGGCAAAATGGAAAATGGAGTGTGGCGCAGACGCATGAATCACGAGCTATACCAAGTATACAAATATGCTGATATAGTGAAGGTAGTGCAATGTGGCAGGCTGCGGTGGGCTGGACACGTGGCCAGAACGCCCGACGAAAGAGTAGCCAAAACTATTTTCAGCAGAGAACCAGGAAGAGGCCGTAGACTCCGAGGCAGACCCCGCACCCGGTGGGTGTGTGCTGTCGAAGACTGGTGTTCGTGGGGATTGGAGAACGGCAGCCCAGGACCGACGGTACTGGAGGACCATATTGCGTTCGGCGCAGGATCGGTAAGGGACAGTTGCCACTAAAGTAAAGTAAGAAAGGGCACGTTGTACTCTCGAAATTTCGCCGGATCTCTTTAAGATCAGTAGCCGGCACGCTACTGTCGTTTGTGAGCATTCCTAGGCTAACTTCCGTTGCGTCACCTTCTGTTATATCGCCGTTAGAGTGTCCATCGAAGAACTGTTTCCACCTGTCGACCACCTCGCGCTCGTTTGTGATTAGATTCCTTGCCTCGTCCCTACACAAGTCAGGTTTAGGTGTGTAGACCTTACGAGTTTGGTTCCCCTTCTCGTAAAACTTGCGCGAAACATTAGCCCGGAATAGTTGTTCCAGCTTCTCATGATCTCTGTCCTCTTTCTGGTGCTTTTTCCTCCTCAGGATCGTGGTCAAATTATCCCGCGCTAGTCGACAATTAGTCAAATTATCTCTCGTGGATATGCTTAGATACTTTTTCCAAGTTCTTTTTTTCCTCTCTATCGCTTGTTGGCAAACCCCGTCAAACCAATCATTTCGTGCGCTCGAGGTTTTCTCACCTAGCACCACGGTTGCGGCATCGTTGACTGCCGAGCGTGTCATACTCCACCCGTTTTCGGGGGTCGAAGAATCTAGATCCACAGAGGAAGACAGAGCTTTATCCAGTATGCGCGCGTAGCTTTCGGCAACTGGCGGGTTGTCTGATTGCCGAATGTTTAACCGAGGAGGGCGACTTTGTCGCGAGGTATAAACCGTCGATAGTTTTGAGCGCACGTGTACTGCTACTAGGTAATGGTCCGAGTTGATATCCGCACCCCGTAGGGAGCGTACGTTCGTTATGTTAGAAAAAAACCGGCCCTCGATGAGAATATGGTCGAGTTGGTTTGAGGTTCATTGGTCAGATGATCCCCAGGTGGCTTTGTAGATATCTTTGTGGGGAAAGAAAATGCTTCTGCTCGCCAAGCCTCGTGGAGTTGCAAAGTTGATGCATCTCTGGCCGTTATCGTGTCGGTGTACATGCTATGGGGCCCGATCACCGGTCTATACATTGCTTCCCTACCGACCTGGGTGTTTATATCCCCGATATTGATGTCCTGTGGTGAGCAGCTGTCGTACGTTGTCTCCAGATGCGCGTCTACCGAGTTTCGTGATAGGGCTGCCATCTTATAGTGCCTGTAGACACAACTGTGCCTCCTTCCCTGTTGGTATGCGACCTTAGTTTCCACCGGGGTTGGTTACTCGATCTTCGCTAAGGTTGCTCGTATTTCGGTTGGTAGGGATAGGAGGTAGGGATAGGAGTTGCTGAACAAGTCTAAGGACCACTGTCTGTTTTGCGCGTTATCCAACTATTTACCAATCTTTGTATTCATCCTGCTACAATTAAGGTGGCGAGATGTATAGTAAACCCAGGGAATCAATCACGAACGCACCACAGACAATGATATGATCTTTACTTCAAAATGTTGGGACAAAATGTAATGAAAGTAAAGACATAAAAGTAAAGACAACAACAAGATATCGTAGCTGTTTATCATGGATACAGATGTATCATGACAACCATGTCGTTGCTTACGGAAGAGACACACTGTTGTATGAAATACGTATTGTACGCAACAAAAGCAAACCTAATCATGTCACATTATGTCGGCAGCGGCAGTGTTTGGTAGTTTTTTTTTATTCTATATTAGAGAGGTTTTCAACCTGCGGCTGGTTCGCCTCTTGTGTTTGGTAGTTACCTTCGTTACTGATAAAGTATTGTTTTTAACCAGACGACTTGCGACAAACACATATCTCATTGTATACCTGCAAAACTAAAAGAAAAAAAAGTTGTCTTGCTCATACCCGCGAGCCGATAATCGTTTATCCCCTTATTTTGTTGTCGTGATACATTCTGGTTGCAACGTATGTTTGTTTTATAGGTTAAACAATAATCAGTTTGTCGCTATTCGTTTTTGTCGTTTATTTCTGGGTATGAACAATGCTATTTTGATTCGCTCATAGTAAAACAAACGGATTTCAGCATTAATAGCGACGGTTCCTCCTCCTTCGGCTAAGGATTTAGCTCAGGCTCTCTTGTCCCGCCTACAAGCTTGTTTAACAGTCCTCTCTAAGTCGATTGAAGGGCAGCTGTCCTAGCCGCCCTGGTTCACGATTGCTCGATGCCGCCTCTCGCCTCTTTCTGCCCGTCGATCTTCCTTAAAGTTTTTCTGCCCGCTGCGCAATTGGCCGAGGTCTGGCCGTGATGAAGGCGTTCTTGATGCTGATTCATTGCGCTTCGACAGTTCCATTAGGCTGCAGCTTCGAGGCACGGAATTCATGTTCGACAAAGGCCGTTTTCAGCTTGGAATTATCCAATCAGCGAACGCCGTAACGGCAATCAAATTTCTCCTCCCGTCATTGAACACGTGCGACGCGTAAACGTATCTCAGCGATAACAAGGTAATGATGATGGTCGGATGCAATATCGGCGCTGTGCTTGTTGCGTACATCAATAAGACTCCTTTTCCACTTTCAATTGATGCAGATGTGATCAATTTGGTTTCCTGTTTGGCCGGCGGCGCGGGAAACTCACCTCTTATATGCTAGTTTATGCGGGAAGAATGATCCACCAATGACCATGATGTTATTACCACAGAACAGCTCCCCGTCTTCGCTCATCTCTTCTGGGCTATGGTTTCCCATAATACATTCAAGGTCCGCGTTGTTTGCACCAATTTTCGCGTTGAAGTCACCCAAGTGAATTTGAATGTTTTCCATGGGGATTTTCTGAACCACAGTGTTCAGCTGGCTGTAGACATTCTCTGTAGAAACTGGATTGCAGTAGGGTTTCTAGCCAGTGTTTTAAATCTGGCAAAAAAGCAAAGCAAAGCCGTGGGATTAAACGTCCTTTCTAAGACTTGACCCTTCTTTATCGACAGACTTCGCAGCCGGCTATTAGAGTACAAGACAGTTACGGGGCTAGTGCAAAAATCCTACTGACTCTATCTAGCAGCACCGCCTAGTCGAGATTCGAACATATGATGACTGGCTTGTTAGACCAGCATCGTACCTCGAAACCAGCTAAGCGGCTATATCTGGCAGCGAATGTGCTTTCGTTTATCGGTTCCCAGCCCACTTCATCAATGCGGCATGTATCTCAGGGATTAGCAGGAATCCAAATCCTCTTTCACCTTGTATGCCAGAATAGAACAAGACTTGCCCGGATGATGTCTAATGTTTCCCAGTACCCGGCTACCGGACCTCGCTCAACCCCAGCACTTCAATCTTGTAGGTGGCTAGCTTTCCTTGTAATTTGAGTTAGTTAGTTAGCTCCACTGGGCTGATAATGGCGGATAATGTAATTGATTTAAAGATAGTTTTCTTAAGTTCATTCAAGGTATTGGAATACACTTCCTGAACGATTGCTGATTAACTAGCTAGGACTACGATATGGCCATGAGCTCTTCTTATTTTTATCCGCATACTAGAGCTTCTATTTAAAAACGCACCGGATATACACCTACCAGAGACTGCTTGTGGCTGTTTGTTTCGATAAAGTCTTTCGCTCGAGTCCTGTCGCTTCGACCAACGGAAAGTTAACGGTGATGGTGGTATGCGCTTCATTATATACTTTCTTCGTCCAGTTACTCATCAAAATTTAAATTGAAGTGATTTTATACAATTTTTAGCCTGGCCTTGTCCTTGTTGGGTTCTATATCCCTTTGATATTGAAGATATTTCATTTCTTAGGATATAGAGGTCATGGTCACAACTAGTTTTGTTCTCTTACTTTGAGATCGATGGTTATACACATCAAAATGCTGCGGTTAATTCGATCGTTTTCTGCTAAACTACTGTCATTGAAGCTACCAGAAAAAGACAATTTTACCATTTGTCTAGTCACTGACTGAACCTTTTTTTTACTTTTTGTCCGTGGCCGGGTTGTTCAAGTATGTCTCTTCATATCGCTTAAGCAAGTGATTCATGACTCTTCCGCCGGTTAACCGCTCATCCGCGATGACAACAGTTTTAATTGCTGCTGCCTGTTTGTCGTTTCGAGTACACACCCTTCCCATCATTCACTTTCTCTTGGCTGTATGGCCATGTCCTGCAAGCAGTTTTCAGCTTTTTCGTGCCCTCTTTTGATGATTATACAAGTGATGATAATGACGATGATGTAGATGATGTTGACAATATTGCGACTCTTGCTGAAACTGCTGCAGCTGCGACAGGTTCCGGAAGCCAAGAGAATGAGCTTTCTCGAGCTTAACTTATATCGCTTGACGGTTATTTGCTTCCGTTCATACCGATGCTTATCAGGATTCGCACTTGACGCTAGCGTAAAACTCTTTAGTATCGTACTGGAAAAGCATGTCACTTCGTTCGAATATACACCGACATTTAATAAGGTTCAACTGATGAAGTATGTTGCGCGTAATTGTCCTTATAGTAATACATTTACTTTAGAAAGACTGTAGAAACTTGGTGCTAACTTTAACCCATTAAATGGCGGTATTTTTTACCAGAAACTAGTGTGTCCATCTAGAAACTATTGGAGAAATAGGTGTGTTCTACTACATTTGTGACCTGGTGGCAAATGTTACAGTACATCGATATGGTAGAAACGGCAAATGCTCTGATTCTATTGCAATGATTGGAATGTAGTCTATTGCAGCTCTATGCACCTGTGCTTTGTAATCGGAATTCGACAAAATACCCATTGAAAGAAAGCGTCTTACTTGTAATGTTTTTCCTTCGCTTTATACAAAAAAAAAAAAAAAACAGTTTGAAACTGTACGAGAAAGATGCAGCGACTAAATCGATTCGAATAAAGTCGACCGTATGCAATCGGTAACAAAAGCGACACTCTAATTGATTGAATATTATTTATTAAAATCACCAAGCAATGCCAATTTTTGCCACCAATTTATCGATTAGCTGGAAGTGATTTTAGAAAGATAATTAGCAGTGGATTTTGATCGGTTCGATTTCAAACTAATCTATCGAGAGTACGTTTCAGGGAGCTGCTGTAAGCATTGTTTGCTTTACAGCACAGCAAAATAAAAATATGTAAAAGTGAAATTTTTTTTAATGCTTATAGGGTAAGGAACGAGTTAACCAATGTCACCTATTTTGATCAGTTGAAAATAAATGGGCCAAAAATGCATTTTTTTATTCATATTTTCAAAATCTTTTGATAGGAACATCTTCACAAATCACTTAACCATACATTTAATTTACACAAACATAATTTACTGGGTTTCCGACAAGAAATATGATGAATTAAAAATTGTAGTCCAAAAACGTACATTTTTCAGCTGCTGAAAGCAATCGCCAACTCGCTACTATGGATTAGTATTCATCACATTTTTCAGCACTGATTACAACCACTCTAAAAGTCAAGCACTCAATTGTCACATACCATATTATTCACTATTTTTTTTCTATTATCTAAGGCTTTGTCACTAGCCGAAAGTTTTATTATTTTATAACAAAACTGAAAATAAATTCTGAATTGACGGAGCCTGTTTACCAGTAGCAGCTACAGACGGTAGATAATCTACAGACGCGCAAAGAGCGTGGCATAAAACACCAATCGAACCGTCAAATCGAGACACCAAATGAGCAAAGTAAACAAACTTGTGTTTCGTATAGGCAGGGAAGACTAAGTTTTGTAATCTACCTGAAATATTAAAACTTTAACTATTGATTTACTAACAACATATGGATTAGTTACACTCGATATATCATATAATGCTTTGAAAAATTCAATTGGCTTTTTCAATTTGCAAAATATGCGTCGTAATTCGCGAAGTTCCATGGAACATACCTCGCGATTCACGCAACTTACTGCTGATTATAGGGAGATTGATCCAATTCTGACTGGTTGCCAAAACTGTTTAAATAAAATAAACAAAAAAAAGTGTTGCCGAATTGGTAATTTTTCTCTTTGCGCGTCTGTAGATTATCTACCGTCTGTAGTAGCAGCAGCTGCAGCATAACTGATGAACTATCGTGTTGCCAAGACACTGTTTCGGTTCTGGAAATAAGAATTATAGGTTTGAAATTAACTTAAACCTCCAATGGGGAAAACGTGGTTCAATACTTTCAAAAGAAATATATGTTCATAATTAATTTTTCTTTATTAAAAACAACAAAAAAGACAGCTTTTTCAATGATTTTCGAAGATTTTCTCAGTGATTTAATGAAGCAACGATGTGTTTCAATGTTATTTGCTTTGACAACACTGTTCTAAAGTTAGACCATGTGCACTGCTATATTTGCCTCTTTTGTTCTCTCACAATCCTTATGAACAGTGAGTGAGAGGTCAAACTCGCAGTTTCCCATAAGAACACTAGAGAATGAAAGAGACGACGAATACCGTTTGCCGAACTGTGCGGTGAGTGTATGCCCCGATAAACAATTTAGACAGATTGCATTTTACGCATCTACCGACAAATATCAAATCTATTAAGTTCGAGGGATTTTTTATGGGGGCGTATAAAAATTCAGATTTCAGGACTGCTTAAAAAAGCACCTTGAGGGTGAAAATATGTTCTATCTGATCAAAATTAGTTCCATCGCTCTAACTTTTAAAGCGAAAAATCATAAGTTTAGCTCAACAATAGTGTCTTTCAATGGTAACAGCTTGAAGAACTAAAGATAGCAAGAAGATTGGTATGCTGATATCCCCCACTTAGTCAAACCATCGCTTGTAATAAGGTAAACCAATCAGTGACCCGCTTAGACTGCTTAAAACCGGTTCTTTACCCTAGATCTAGATGGTTTGAAAAAGTTAAGCGAATATCGGCTTTAATGCAACGCTTTGAAAAGTTAATTTTTTCCTTAAATTTTCTATTTGATTCATTGCTTGTCCAAGCGTTCGATCACACACGTGTGTTTCCTTTTATGTTTACTTTTTATTTTATATGCTCATTTTAGCTTTTTCACAGTTTCACAAAACGTGGCCACATAGCAAGGATAAAATAAAACTCTTGTACCAGTCAGTTGCAACTTCAGTTACTTCAGGATTTTTGCTGAACGTGCTCAAAAAGCGCAAACTAAGATTGAATTTAAATACAAAAGAAGGAATAGAAAATGTGCACGAACATTAGCGATACGTAGACAACGAAAGAACAAATCCAAACTAGTATAACAAACTACATATTCTAAATTTACGGAAAGAAACTAACACATGTTTTATCTTGCTTAAAAATGCTGCAATTTCCTTCCATAGAAAGTTTCAGATACATTAAAATGTGTATCCTTTGGGACTATTCAGAAAAGGTAATAAAAAACTAAAAATAAAAAAAATGAAAAATGAAAAATGAAAAATGAAAAATGAAAAATGAAAAATGAAAAATGAAAAATGAAAAATGAAAAATGAAAAATGAAAAATGAAAAATGAAAAATGAAAAATGAAAAATGAAAAATGAAAAATGAAAAATGAAAAATGAAAAATGAAAAATGAAAAATGAAAAATGAAAAATGAAAAATGAAAAAAAATGATGAAAAGTGAATAAGGCCATTACATATTACAAACATTGAAAATGATTTGCAATGGCCCAATGAAAAATGCAATGCAAAATGGAAATCAATTATGTTATTATTGAAGAGATGTAGACACATTTCCGAATGATGGTATCGTTCTTCATTACTGTTGAATAAGCGACTGACATTTTGTGCGCTGAAAAACTACTCAAAGACAATTTTTTCGAAGTAATTTCTATCCATACGGTTAACTTGCGCGTATTTTTCGAGAGCGGTAACGTAAGTGATTGTCAATGTCAAGCACGTATCTTACAGTTTTACACGTGCCTTCCATTTGTTGCCTCTATTTATTCATGGAAACCTGTATGTCGCATCAGCTTTGCTAGGTTTCATAGTAATCCCATGCAAATATGTACCACTTGTTTGCTGGGGTTTGTTGCTGACTGCAGGTTCTAGCTCTTATTGGAGTGTACTTACTGTCTAGTATTTACTGCTTTTTTTGAAAACAACCAGATTTCCATGTTCCGGTAAACATGTTAAGAGTTGCGTGGTAGCTTCTGGAGTAACATAATAGTATTGATCACTTTCTGGGATTCAAACCGTCAAACTTTCACATCCACCACAAATTAGAATAATTTCAAAACTAATTAAAATACCGGACATCGCCATCAGCGTCGAGAGAGGAAAGCCTTGGAAATTCATTTTCATAATAAATAGTTTTGTGTTCTGGTTTCCTTTCCCGTTTTCGCTGTTCGCTTCAGCGGGAAGCAAATGCTTCAAAAAAGTAAAAAAACTACTTATACCGTTTGCATCAAAACTCCTGTCAGCTTGAAAACGAGTGTACAGAAATGATTATTTATGAAATGCATGGTCCTCGCGAATCCGGTGATCCCAAGCTACCTGATTAATGCAAGGTTTTTTAAAGCAATTTAAAACAAAAAAAACTTTACATCACAAACAAGTTTTACAGTATATAAATCACAGCATTGTTTGTTCTGAAACGTGACGTGGCGTACTCGCTTCTACTTCCGGCTGAGAATGATTTCTTTTGATAGTAACTAATTGTTTTAGTTATCCGGTACTTACCGCGAAAGTTGTGCACCAAGCAGAAGCAGCCACCAACTTCGTTGCAGTTCAATGTTTAAACAGGCGGGCAACGGAATCGTCATAATTAACCTATTATGCGCGGGGAACGGTGTACCAATTAATGTTGGGGAGATTTCCCGTCTTGCAGGTAGGCCGCGGCTGTGGAATAGACTGATCGAAATTTTGACGTAGATTTAACAATCGCTGTGAAATTTTTTCTTAAGTACTATTGTTTTGTTTACAATTGTAGTGGGTTTCATAATATTGATAACGCTGCACGTATTGTCTCGCCCTGGAGACATTATCAACACCTTTGTTTCATTACTTTATTCTACTAAAGAGTAAAGACTACCGTTGCAAAAAATCAATTAATGGCTGACCTCCTTATGAGGGTTAAGACAAAAACATAATGTTGGTTATGCGAAATGTTATCTTAATTAAACAATTTGATTTAAAAAGATGGTGATTTAAAAAGAAATCGAACATATAGAGTTGCGGATGTTACTTTATTTAAGGGGGCATAGTACCTTTTATACCATGAAAATGAAAAATTTTATACCATGAAAAAAACATGAATTGCGGTATGTACCATAGATTGGCTCTGGGGGGCTTATCTGAATTGAAAAATTCCAAAACGACATGAAAATATATTAAATTATCTCGTGTTTGACCCATCCTTTTTTTTAAATTCGAACGCATAACAAAATGACGGACATTTAAACATAAAAGTAAGGTTTTTAGTCGAAAAAATGGACCTTCAACATTTCTAAAAAATACCAAAATTCTAATATCGAGAAAAGGATGGGTCAAATACTAGATAATTTTGTTAGCTTTAAAACACAAAAAGAATCATGAGAATCGCTTCAGCCGTTCTTGAGATATTTATGGTACCGACTTTGGAAACCCGGTTTCGAGAAAAAGGGCGTTGAAGTTTTTATTCGCTGTGTAATCGCTACAGACTTGCGCAGTACAAATAGCTGTAACTTTGTTAATTTTCGGAATTTATCCAAACGGCTTCAAACACATACGGTCAAAATGTTAATCTTCCGAAATCTTATATATAAAAATGGATTTCTGTCTGTCTATCTGTCGGGATGTTCCTTATAGAATCAAAAACTGCTGAACCAATCGGCGTGAAAATTTGCATGCAGAGGTTTTTGGGGCCAGAAAAGGTTTTAATGATGGTTAGAGACCCCTCCCCCACTGAGAGGGGGGCTCCCATACAAATGAAACACAAATTTCTGCATAACTCGAAAACTAATCAAGCAAATAGAACAAAATTTGGCATGGGAGTGTTTTTGGTGACAAGAATTTATTCTATGGTAAATTGAGACCCCTCCCCTCTTTAGAAGGGGAATAATGACTCCTCTCCCCTTTAAGAGGGGGGGCTCCTGTACAAATGAAAAACAAATTTCCTCTTAACTAATCAAGCAAATGGATCCAAATTTGGCAAGTAAATTAGCATCCAAAATTGTACTCAAATTCTTCGTGTTGGTGATTAGCTGTAAATTAGCATGGTCAGCACTATAACAAGGTTATCAGTAAAGTAGCTGTATATTTTGCCAAAATAGCATTTAAGTAGCATTTAAGGCGACTTAAATGCTTATTGGCCTACATTTGAATAGCATTGGTGATGCTTATTGGTTACCTGGGATGCTTTCATAGTTACGTAACTGCCAAAATGAATCATCTAAGGTTGAACTCCTCAGAAACTTGCAAAACCCGAGATTGTGACAAAGATCATCCGGGATTCATGATTTATGTACAACACAGGTTAATTTGTGGTACTACGAAGTTTGTCGGGTCAGCTGGTAATCAATAAAACAATGACCCCCTTAATTTAAACGAAAGAAATTGACAAATAATACCTTACGGGCGTTAAGAATTAAGCGTTAAAAATTGAACGACTTAAATTTTACGTATTGCTTTTAATCTTGCATTTAAAAACTTGAACAACCTTTATTTTGTAGAAACGTGCGTGCGATTTTGAGATTTGGTGTTCAGTTGTCAAAATTTCGTCCAACTATGAGGAGCAACGCATCAACGAAAATACGAACTATTCGCACGTCGAGCTAGCAAAATCATAGAAAGAGGCTATATCAACTGTCACTAAGAGAAATAAAGTGTTTGCGGAATGTGTATTGACAGCCAGGAAGCTGGGATCGGAAGGAAATCGAGGCCGGAAGCGGCCATTGCGAAATTGTGAATTTATTGCGTAATAAAAAACCAAAATTCTATACATCTGCAGGCGTCTGAAGATGGCCGAAAGAATGCAGTTGGCTGAAACGCGTCACGCAAAAGCAAACAGAGTGTCATCGTTTCACCGAAAATAATTAAGCAAACTTAAATCATAATACTGTGGTGATTTAATATTCAAACTTGTACATCTATTCCCATAACGCAAGAAACAAAACCCTTTTTCTTCATTTGAATGTCTTTAATCCCTTTTTCACATGTTTACTCCTTCTGTCCCATCTACAACAAGGGCCATCGGTTAGATTGCTGTAATTACCGCGGCATTACGTTGATCATCACCGCCTACAAGGTGCTCTCCCAGATTTTGTAACGTCGTCTATTCACAATAGCAAGAGAATTCGTAGGGCAGTATTAGGCGGGCTTTATGGGGACCCGTGCTGCTACGGATCAAATTTTTACTCTTCGGCAAATCCTCCAGAAATGTCGGGAGTACAACGTGCCACGCATTACATTTTCGTGGATTTCTGAACAGCATACCATACAGTTGAACGCTAACAGCTATAGCACAAATATTGTTTTTTGGATAAACTGACGCAGCTGATCAAAACTATCCTGGAGCGAATGATGTGCTACTTGCACATTTCGGAGCACACTCGAGCCCTTCCGGACTACCAGTCTAATTAGCGTTTTGTACATCGTCAGGTTTGTGTGGCGGCGTAGGCTCCTTGATCGAAGCGTCTTGCGGAAGAAAAAGTAGGCTCAATTTCCAGCTTGGATGCGTCGCTAAATCTCCTTACTCGTATTGGTATTATTGTTGGTGGCTGTGACCAGAGATCTCAAATATACGAATTCATCAACCATTTCCAGTTCATCGCCGTCAATAGTCACTGGTCGTGGAAAGCAAACGTTGCTTTCTCTGGAGCCTCTTCCCACAATATATTTGGTTTTCGACGCACTAATCTGTGACCCTATCTTCTCAGCCTCCATGTTTAGTCTGGCGTCGATTGCTTTCGCCGTCCCAAGGTTTCCAGTAATGATGTCGAGGTCGTCTGTGAAGGCTAGGAGTTGGCTACTTCTGCTGAATATCGTTTCTTTCGTTTCAATGCCCGCTAGCCGGCTCACGCCTTCAAAAGCGATATTGAATAACATACAGGACAGTCATAACTCTCTGCATGATTCGAAAGGACTCGCGAGTGTCCCCGAAATGCGCACGTAGCACATTACTCGCTCTAGGGTAGCTTTAATCAGCCGCGTCAGTTTATCCGGAAAACCGTGCTCGTGCATTACCTGCCATCGCTGTTTGCGTTCATCTGTATCGTATGCTGCTCTGAAACTCTCGAAAATATAGTGCGTGGGCACGTTGTACTCTCGACGTTTCTCTAGAATTTCTCGGAGAGTAAAAATTTGATCCATAGTAGCATGGGACCCCATCAAGTCCCGTCTGATACTGCCCGACGAATTCTCGACGCAACAAAATCTGTGAGAGCACCTTGAGGCGGCGTTGACTAGCGTAATGCCCCGGTAGTAAAAACAATCTAGCTGGTCGCCCTTTTTGTGGATGGCACAGACTACATCTTCTATCCACTCCTCCGGTAGTGTTTCCTCCTCTCAAAGCCTTGAATTCATCTAGTTGTGGGAGATGTAGGTAATACTAGAGATAAGTACTAATTTAATCGGTATGACAGATTACGAAATATTTATTTGTCTACCGTAAAAATAAAATATCCTAAACAAACTGAATTTCTGACTACACTGGCAACGGACAAATGTCTGGATGATTGGCATCGCTGGGCGATGCTATATAAACAGATGTTATTCATACTGACGCTCATTCTTGTGACGACTTTTGGAGAAGCAGCAAGCAGCAGCTGGAGGATCTCTGGATCATGGACAAGCAGCAAAAGGGAAAACTGGTGGCTAAAACGGTAGCTGCGCAGTTGGGTGCGATTTGGGATGGAAAGCCACTGCCACAGCAAGCGGCCGTGGAGGTCCACCCACCGGCAGCAGGAACTCGGTTGCTCACTGCTCAGCAACAGTAGCAATGGAAGAAGCCGAACACAAATCGACTTCTGTTTACGACACTAGTGAAGTGCCGTTGTTAGCGGTTGTTGGTTATTTTTGTAGAGTTCTGCCGGGACTCAGTCCTTTTCGGCTCTATTATTCTTCAGTTTACCGATTTCTCACCGGATATCTTCGAGATTGGGAGTCGGTACGCTGTTTTCGTATGTAGGCACATTGATGGTGCACATTCTCTCGTTGATCGCTTTCCATGTCTTTATTTCGTCGCCTTTGTTCATGCCGAATGTTCCGAGTAAAAATTTCTTGATGCTCTTTAGCGTGTTGGTTTTAGATAGGTAGCCATACTAGTGCCTACGCTATCGAGTCTTGTGATGGTTCCTTAGTTTCCACCGGCGTTGGTTACCCAATCTCTGCTGAGGTTGCTCGTATTCCGGTTGGTACCACGTGGAGATAGGGATAGGAGTTGCTAGATAAGGCTAAAAACCACTTTGAGGTCTGTTTTGCGCATTATCCAAACATTTACCAACCGGAAGACATACGTGCACTTGTCGTATTTGAACGAAAAATGTTGCGGACTATTTTTGGCGGAGTACAAACGGATAGTGGAGAGTGGCGTAGACGTTTGAACCACAAGCTGTACGGACTACTTGGAGAGATATCCATCGTACACCTGGTGAATGTTGGGAGGCTACGGTGGGCTGGCCACGTCGCGAGGATGCCGGACGACTGTGTAGTGACACCCGTTCTCTTCAAGAACCCCATCAGAACCAAGAATAGAGGGGCCCACGATGCCAGATGGCTTGATTAGGTTGAATCTGACTTGCGTGTGTCGAGATGCGCAACACATCGGCGACGAGTAGCCCAGGGCCGAGTACAATGGAGAAGAATTTTTGATACGGTAGGAGCCACCTCGGCTCTCGGCTGGTAAATAAACTCGCTTTGTCAGCTTTCCACCTGTCCACCCTGTGTCCCCCAGTCACTTGTAGTAACATTTCACCGCTTTTCTAACTATTAGGTGTTTAACATGCTTTGGGCGTTGCATCAGTCGGTTGGTGCACCCATCGATTTATGCACCCACCAGTTTGATTTTTTGTATGTCTATTGAGTTTAAATGGGAGATTATACTACTACATATACGGTAAACTCGTTCGTAAGTCGTTGAAGTTGAAGAAGGTCTTACGTCGATTCCGAAATATAACAATATGGTATTGGAATTGGAGGATAGAAATTAATTAATGACTGACTTCATTATAAAGATTAAGACAACAAAGCATGAGATTGGTCTATAGCGATCAGGAGGATTAGCGATGATGATTCGTTTGCGGATAAACCGAAAACGGTCAAGTACAAGGGGTTGGTCACTCGGCACAGCCGTTTTTATGTTAGGCGACTTGAAACGAGCCGAACTGAGCCGATGCTGTACCGAAAGTGCCGAACCGCAAGATTTGTTAAATTCATTAAAATCTGATAGATCTGGCAACCGTGCGAGATGATTTTGACAACTGGCAGTGCTCCCATTTCATATGCAAAATTGAACCGGAGATGTGTCGCTTGATATCTCTGGAGTGCCGTGGCACAATGTGCTGAGCGTCCGACCCCTTGGTCGAGTAAAAGTCAGTCCTCATTTGGCGTTCGAGCAAAAGAACTGACATCTCCAGTTGATATGCCGAATTCAAACGTTCATCACGCGAAATAACGTTTGAATCTGCATTCTTATAAAAAGCAAAAACAGCCTTAACGTATCCCAAAACAAAAAGCATCCAGACCAGTCTCAAGAAATCGTTTCAAGTCGAAAAATTGCTCAACCTCATTACACCTGCTTCTATGAACAGCTAAATTATATCAAGGCAAAGCAAAAACGACTTTTACCCATGATTCCTAACCATAAGGATCCTGTTGTCTTCTAGCCGGATTTTGCATTTTGCCAGTTGCCAGTATGCGTAATGAACAGTAGAATGGTATACATACCACCAAGGATGTAACATTCTTCTCGAAGGACATCAATCTTTCTTATTACCAGGCTTCATTCTCGGTTTTTGCTCAGTAAATTCTCATTTGACTGCAGAGTCTCAATGAAACAGAATTCAAAAAAGAAGTGTAATACGCAATTGTAGAGTTAATTATTATCTACATTATTGTTGAAGAAAGTATAGTTCTACCTTTTGTATTTACGGCGCTATGAAGCTGCTACCCCGTTGGTAGCAAAAAGAGCGCTCATTTGGCTACCAACGGGGTAGAAATCGCATAGCGCCGTAAATACAAAAGATAAAACTATACTTACTTCAACAATAATGTAAATAATAATTAGCTCTACAATTTCCCTTTACACTACTTTTTCGAATTCTGTTTCGTTAAGGCGCTGCAGTCAAAAGAGCATCTACTGAGCAAAAAACCGAGAATGAAGCCTACTTATTACCGGCAAATTCGACTAACGGATCAGGTAACTTTTGCTGATACTTTCCGCTAGATGGGCACTAAAGCGCCACGTGCCATATTTAGAGTAAACTTTAAGGCTGATACAGATTACACGTCATAATTTTTTTTCCGTTACTTTGTTTTTGACGGTTGCTGACGAGTAGTCTGTATCGGCCTTTTTGGGTGATTGAATTGCAATTTGACAGTCGTTCATTGACGTTCGTCGAGTATGTTTGACAGTACATGTCTATGCTGGAGCCATCTGTGAGATTTTTCAGCTTTTTTAATGATCCATTCAAGAACTTTGGCCATTGTCGAAGGTACATTTTAGGAAACATGTCCAACAGAAAAAAGGGATGGAAAACGTACCAAAACCTGTCGCTAAAAATCTGAGCTAAACCTCATAAAGAACGTTCGCAAGAAACTGTACCAGCTAGTATACAATCAATAGCTAGAAGAAATTGAGAACGCTAAGCCACAGACAAACGAACGAGACACTTGCGTTAATTTCGCTGCCCAAGCAAAAGCATCCCAATTTTCAAAAAGCATGTTTCGCAACATGGCCGCACAGCGCACTGCAGTTTATCTAATAAAAATCAAATTTCTAACATTTTTGTTTTTTGTTTACTAAAAACTGGGAGCGTCCATGTTTTTCGGGATAGTCTTTAAGTCAATTATTACACTTTTGGTATTTTACTCTTCTACTAGGTAATAACAGAAAGGCAACTAGGTTGCATTTCTCAATAATAGTTTGTTTATCAGGATCTGACTAATTAGCTAATGTTTCATTGTTATTCACTTTTGTTGTTTTTGTAGGATTTAAGTTTTAAACTAGAGGAAAATGGAGGTCTTGTACCCGATTGCCATGCTTTACATTGCTTTTTGCTTTGTTTTTAAACTGTACTTCAGTAGTTTCTTGTTTGTGTTCTTATTGAAGGTTTGTTGATCAAAATGCCATCGCCGCGCCATCTTCGGCGATTTACCCATATTTGAAAGTGGCGGCAGTGTGCCGCTTGCCTTTATGCTTTTATTTTATTTATATTTTATGCCTTACGGGTATGTAATATTCTCCCCGTATGAAGACTCCTTGAAATATAGCGCCTACAGTACAAGCTAAACGTCGGTTCATCGCTAAAGCACAAGACCATCTGGCAACCGGAGGCTTTCTTGCATAGAGAGTAGTGATGAAAAACGGATTTTTCTTTTCCTTTAGTCTGAATAAGGCTTATTCTCATCCGCAGGTGGTGCCGCGCTGTTTTCGAATCGACCCATTGTTGAGTTTGTGCGACATGGAACTTCTGACAACCTGATTTTCTGTTTCCGTGTAACGATTCATATCTTCGCTTGGTACGTTTTATACCTATTTGTCAAATTATTTTTATTGGAAGTACATGAATTATAATTTCTTCATATTGTTACATAGTTGTTATTTCCAACATGAGTGAATAAAGGTAAATCTAAATTTCAATTCGTGTTTATGGCATAAAAATATTTATTCTTAGGAAACATTGCACTAATATGCATTTAGTGTGCACATGTGCTTCCTTGAAACGTTTCCGTCAGAGCTCATTATTTAGCCTACTTATATGGATGCCAAAACTGAGTTCTTTCCTAGAAAACAAATCGCCGTTAGCGTAAGGCAACGACTAGTACAAAATCCCGGACGTACGATGAAAACTAAAGATACATGTTTTCTTTTCAATCCACGTTTCCTCTTGTTCCGAGGTATGTCGTGTACCGCAATTGCATGATACAGCCGCGCTGTGCGCTTGTTCTGGCTGTGAGAAAACGAATAATAAAAAAACGCATCATCTTGGTAGGTAGGTACGTGCCTAAATGGTATTTCATTATGTCATCGAGATTGGTTAAGCAGCCATTCGGGTAACGAGCATTCTAGCAGAGTATACGCCCGCCACTCGCTAAGTTTGCAATTGGCTTACTCAATCAACCAGGATGAATCGGGATACATGCAGCGTAATCTAACAAGTGTTGTACCAGTGCTTCTAAAATTGGATAGCAATTGGAGACTTAGATGGTATTTACTGAAATACAAGGTTATGCTTAGAGTTTTATGGTTTTCGTCACTTAGTGTCCCGAATCCCGATCTAGGTCATCACAGTTAATTTCTGTAATGTGTTGAAATTTCGTCGAGAAGTAAGCTATTTTAAAGCTTGGGCCTTAAGAAACTAAGAAATCAGCTTTGTCTCGAGTAGAGTTGAGTGGTTAAAATGAAGCCAGGTACACATTATATAGCCCTTATATGCAAAACTAGCTGTTTACCCGATCTTACTCGGGGCCCCTTTGTCTCTCAGTCACTTGTACATCTGTTTTTGTAACGAAAATTCTCACAATGCAAGAAACAAACCTGTTTTTCTTCATTTGAATGTGTCTGCGCTGATTATTTTACGTCGAAAATCTTGTGTTTAACAAACAACGTTTAACGAAAAACTGTCCAGGCGTTCCGGAGTTCCGTTTCTGGTGACCCACTCTACGCTGTCGCCTCCTTCCGACTCTACTCCCCCTTCTGCCCCGTAGCTAATTATGCATCTATTTTTCTTTGTTCTATGAAAATCCCTATAACGGAAACAAAACAAAAGTTTTCTTGTATATCCCACCTCGGTGGAATCCCCTTTTTTCTCACAGCCACTTGCACAACTTAATAGGTCTAAATGCAAGAGGAACGCAACTCCTATTACTTATTCGGACCTTCCCTCCTTGTTAGGGACCCCCCTTTTGTCAACACCCCAGTGCTGATTCCCTTATGTCAAAGAACATGTGTGCTACATTTGATAAAGAACTGTCCAGGCGTTTCGGAGTTATGGCCTCCTCTCCTGTTAGGTACCGCCCTTTTTGTCAACCTCCCAGTGCTGATTCGCTTATGTCCAGGAACATGTGTGCCAAGTTTAGTGGAGAACGATCAAGGCGTTGTGGAGCATACATGTTAGAAACATTTGCGGAACTAGCCTTCGTTTCTAGAGGCCCTAGTTTTTTCGTGCACGTCAATGTGCATGGAATCTTATAAGTTATAAGTAATAACTGTGATGCACATAAAAACTACTTTGAAGTTTTTATTATCTAAAGTTATCTAACTATAGTTTTTCCTCAACTTTAAAAAAACCATGTCAATTTTTTAGGGGGGCTAAATCGGGCTGGACAAATGCTATTAGTCAAACAAAGAGGATCTCTTCTGATAGTAGTTCGTCATCTTGACAACATAGTTATACCCGAGCAGACGCGAAAGGCAAAATAATAGGGAAGATTGCTGCAGGTTGAGACCAATGTCAGTGTTGGTCGCATGCGGAACGTAAAGGTGCTCGTGTGAATGCATACACTATGCCACTATGGACCCTATTCTGTAAGTCACATCGAGCCACTCGATTCAGTCACTGTTGACTGTCGAGTGCGGAGAGAACGGGCAGTATAGTGGCGCGGTGAATAACTAAAAAAACCAACTCAGGCGTCGCTTACTGACTGTTGAGTCGGCTCAGTCCAGGTATTCAACAAAATCGTGTTGAATGTGACTTATGTAATACCAAAAGTTCCGTTCCGTTACGTTGCGATTGACGGATGCTGACGGTAATTCTAAATCAGGTTTAAGGGGTGCTATCGAATTATGTCACACTGTCACGCTACGGTTCTGACTATACATCAGACTGATAGCTGAGTCTAGGAGAATTGGACTAAAAATAAATGAGTCAAAGATAACATTTAAGTAAAATGAAGGGGATCAAAGGAGACAAACGAGCGCCTCCCTCGAACGGCAGCCGTTAACTGCGACGATCTAGATGTGGTAGATGAGTTCGTGTATTTGAGATCGCTGGTGACCGCGAACACAACGTTAATAAGGGTATCGAGTGGCGCATTTAAGCGAGAAATCCGGGTTGCTTTGCCCTTCACAAAACACTACGTTCAAGAAGCATTAGCCGTCGTATGAAGCTGACAATGTACAAAACCCTCATTGGACCGGTAGTTCTTTACGAACTTGAAAGTGAGACGTGGCTCACGGAGGACATGCGTGGACGACACGCTGTGTTCGAGCGGAAGATACTGTGGACGATATTTGGCGGAGTGCAAAGTACAAATTGCAAGTGGAAAGTGACGGAGGTGTACGAATAATGCGCACCAGGCACTGCTTGGGAAGTCCAAGCGACTTGCGGCTTCTAAATACGTCTGAAAAATTGGCGATGAGTGGCTTAAAATTCTGTTGTGTGAAGATGACCCCTTTAACCACTTTAAATTTGTCTAGTTCATGAATTGGCAATGTATCTATCTTTCTTTCCACAAGAAAGCAAGGGTTTTCATCACTGGAGCAACTGTGGGTGGACAACTACTACAAGGAGAAGTGTATTCAGAAAATAATTTTGCCACTCATTTGAACCCACGAAGATTCCGTGAAGTTTTAGCCCGACTTAATCAATTGTCATTACACTTGGGATAATATTAATTTTATAGAAAAAACTATGAATCCATCAATAGAATTTCGTTCCATCGAAAAATATTGGGCAATTGTCAAGCGTAACGTGAAAAAGTGTGGCAGAACAATCAAAACACCGTTTTATAATTTTTGATATTGTCTTATATTGCCGCTACTCGCATAACAGTCCCATTTATATAGGAAACTCCATAGAAAATGAAACTTTTATGCGAGTGGCGGAAGTATACTGGTCAGGTTGATTTGTACTTCTTATTAGGGAGTAAATGTGTTTTTGTGAAGAACGAACATTGGAAGAATTGGGAAAAATGATATGCAAACTGTGAAAAATAATTAACTGTCCAGGTGGGAGTTTTTTAGTCCCAATGTCTTCCAGTTCCAGTTAGTCTTCCAATGTTCGTTCTTCACAAAAACACATTTACTCCCTAATAAGAAATCAAAACACCATCTGATATGGAAAGGTGGTAGAAAAACATAGCAAATACGGCTGACAATGTCACTGTACAGAAAACAATTTGAGGGTAGTCAGCGAAAAGTTTGAAAGTTTATTAGAAGAGACGAAGAATAAGTTTTCTTGGTGTGTGTGTGTGTGTGTGTGTGTGTGTGTGTGTGTGTGTGTGTGTGTGTGTGTGTGTGTGTGTGTGTGTGTGTGTGTGTGTGTGTGTGTGTGTGTGTGTGTGTGTGTGTGTGTGTGTGTGTGTGTGTGTGTGTGTGTGTGTGTGTGTGTGTGTGTGTGTGTGTGTGTGTGTGTGTGTGTGTGTGTGTGTGTGTGTGTGTGTGTGTGTGTGTGTGTGTGTGTGTGTGTGTGTGTGTGTGTGTGTGTGTGTGTGTGTGTGTGTGTGTGTGTATGTGTGTGTGTATGTGTGTGTGTGTGTATGTGTGTGTGTGTGTGTATGTGTGTGTGTGTGTGTATGTGTGTGTGTGCGTGTGTGCGTGTTTGTGTGCGTGTGTGTGTGCGTGTGTGTGTGCGTGTGTGTGCGTGTGTGTGTGTATGTGTGTGTGTCCTCACGGGCGTCTGACCTTAAGTATTACTTCGGGGGGAGGCTGTGTCTGTACACTGCTCCGTGCACCTGTACAGACGTGAACCGATCCGGAGATGGCGACCGTCATAACGTCCACTCCTTCTCAGCCACCCTCTCAGGGTTCAGCCCTGTTTCAACTGTCGAGATGTGTACTGATGTAGGGATGGCGACCATCTTAACTCCCGTCCCTTCACGGCCACCCTCGCAAAATTTCTTCCTATGAATATTATCCTTCCTTCCTAGGTTGTGCCGTGTCATGGTTCAGATTGATTTGAGTCACCTGTATCCTAATATAGCTTGTGCTTCTCCTATTACTCTACCTGTCGAGTCGTGCACCGATGTACGGACGGCGACCGTCTTGACTTTCGTCCCTTCACGGCCACCCTCGCAAGATTTCTTCCTATGGCGCGCGTTTGTAGTTGTTCGAATAATCCCCGGCGATGGATTTATTCTACTCCGTCAAAGATTTACGCGGCAATGGAATATCTCCCGACTCCGATACGCGAATCGACTTCCTCAGCTGCTTGCACTGTGTCTAACTCGCCGATGCCCGTTTCTCCAATTAAGTTGCAACTCCGACAGAATTTGCGTCACTACTACGCTAACGGAATTCCAAGTACATTTCACATGAATACATGTTCGAGTGTGTGTGTGTGTGTGTGAGTGTGTGTGTGTGTGTGACGCTTGACTTTAGTCGTCTGTTTCTCGGAGATGGCTGAACCGATTCGTTCGCTATTACGCTTATTTGAAAGGTGAGAAAGGTCACCTTGTAGATTAATATTGAATAGTTTTGCGGTCCGACTTTTTGTTTAAAAGTTATAAGCAAAAATGTAAAAAATACGTGACATGATCTCCTCCGGAACCGCTCAACCGATTTAACCGTTATGTGTGCGACAAAAAAAACACCTTTAGCAGGGCGACAAGGGTACCCGGGTACCCAAAATTGATATTGTTATAACATCAACAATTTTAAACCGATTTCGACGAAATAGGTGTCATTTGATTCGTTTATTTATCTAGTTTTGAATCATTTGGCCATTTGGCCCCTAAAAGACATACGGGGCCCGAAAATCCGGAATTCCGACAGAGTGTCCGCTGTGAGGAAGAGAAATGATTGTATTGCAGGAAAATCAGTCATGCGGATATAAAAACTCTAAAAATTCATACAATGTACTATTTCATATAATGAGATGAATCAGGTTGGCCATTCCGGAGTAGGTTCCTGTGGGGTCATGGGTGGCCAGTCCAGGATTGGAGGTAAAACCTAGCAATATGGGTATCAAAGTTCTTGGAATTAGTTCGGTAGGTGATATTTTTTACATTTCGATGTATTTTGGTTGGTTATTTCGAAAATGGTTTCTACGGGGTCACAGATGATACCGCAGGATTCAAGATAATGCTTAGCATTATCAGAACCGTTCAAAACGTAGAATCATCCGTTATACATTTGGAACCAGTTCCGAAATTATCAATCAGTACTAAACTGACCATTTCAGTTCAAAACATCTAAAAGATCCGCTAAACTAATTCTAATATTGGATTAGGCACCCAACTCGCCATCTGTATCCCTACAGGAACCAAATTCTGGAGTGGCCAATGCGATCTAAAGTCACCAATTTATATAATTAGATGAAAAAAGGGTCCACAGTGTCAAGTTCAAAGCTAATAGGTTTACTGAAAGCTGATATTCTTTCAAAACATGCGGCTTCCCACGTTTTAGCGGAAGTTGCTCCGGAATAACCGATTCCCGGGAACTACTTGTCATTTGATGGCCAAACGCTTTATCTAATCAAAACTAGATAAATGTATGAATCAAATGCCACCGGTTTCATCCAAATCGGTTCAACATAACTAAAGTTATGAAGATAGCAAATCATGGGTACCCGGGTACCCTTGTCGCCCTCCTACGTAATAAAAAAATTCAAGTGACTCTCATTGCTAAACCCCTTTATGGATATGCACCAAAAAAACCTCAATTACTTAAGATCAACGAGTTTTACGATGTCGCAAAATTTCAATGACATATGTTTTCAATTGAATGAGTTATAACTATTTTAAAACTGAAAAGGTACCCGGGTACCCTGTCGCACACATAACGGTTAAACAATTTTAGTATCAAATGGAAGCTCTTGCTACCGCAAATTTTTGTGGAGTGCTTTATCGAAAACAATCGAGCGGTTCAAAAGTTATGCATAAAAATGTGCTTTTTCAAGGTGTCAATTAGTCGAACGTTTCTCGGAGAAGGCCGAACCGATTTATGCGCTATTAGTCTCATTTGGTAGGTAATATAGCCTCATAGATCACTATTGATTTGTTTTTTGATTGGAAGTTTAATTTGAAAGTTATGAGCAGTCATGTACAGCATAATAAAATTTTTATTAATAAGGATTTTAACCTGTTAATTAATCAGATTTCAATTATCTTAGTATCAAACAAGAGGCCTTACCGCTGTGAACATATCTGCTAAATCTTATTAGAATGGGCCTTACCAGTCAATAGTCATTTGAAAAAACTTTGATGAAACTATTTAAGCAAACTTTACTGATATGAACCAAATAGAAAAAAACGCGATCATGTGCTCTAGCGTAAAAATGCTTAATTTTCCAGGAGTGTCTTTGGAAAAGTTTATTAAAAAATATGGCGCAACTTTTTACACTATTAGGGTGACCGTAAGTCTACCTATTAGGGTGATACAAATTTTTGTTTTTTTAAATGCGTCCAAAAAAGTACAGTGTCCCCACAAAAGTTGTAGAACACAGTAAAATAAGCAACTTTGCTGTACATAGTAACTATCTATCTCTCACTGGTTGCGAAATGTAACGATTTTTTTTAAGATGTAGCAAAAATTGAAAAATTGAGATATCGAAAAGCGGCTACATCACAATTTAGATAATTAATTTTTACATGTCAAAAAAAATCAGCCAAATTGCTTCTCTAGATACTGAGAAACACGCACCATCGCTGAAAACATATGGTTGCGGGGAAAGTGCGTTTGAACTATTGTACAGCATTGCACTTGCTTTCATGTGATCCCACAGTTTTACTGCAAATTCTCAACGAGACTACGTACTGAAAAATACTTTGGGCTCAACATTTCTGAAGATAAAAGGCTTCTGAAAATGCAAATCAAACATGTTTTTCGACTTTCCAGTGAGGGTCCCCCTTAAATATCAATCCTGCCAAAGAACTTTGCACACGATTTTTTGATTGCTTTCAAATATTCTATAAATTTATCAGTAGATTACATACACATGCATATGTGTTGATGATAACTACCATTACTGCCCATAAATGCATAATAGTCCCATGTGATTTTCACCACTTTTGGGATAAGCCAGTGGATCATCTTTAAATTGTTCATGCTTTCAATATTTCAAACAGTGATGTTATGTTTGTTCCCAAAATTTTGAAAATAATTTCAAAAAACTATGTCAGTCACAAGTTACAAATAAACGCATAACAGTCTCAGTAGTGAAAATATAACAATAAACATCTGCTCTTAGGAAATGCCTGGACCGATTTGACTGAATAACTACCAAACGCAAAGTTTTGAAGAATTCTATTGAACAGAATTTGGAACGGATGTACGGTTCCGAAGATGTGTCCGGAACAAGTTCCGGAATATATGAAACTTGAACTAGAAGCACCTTGAATCGTAACAAACCCGTCATGCAACACCTCCAAGTACTCGATATTGCAAAACTAGACCATTGGTAGTCGTATAAAATGTTCAAGACATCATCGGCCGCGTCTGAACACGACCGGGTACGTTCCGGATCGGGAATCAATTTCTGAATTGAACTAAAATAAAACTTGAGACATCTTTAAGTACTCAAAATTGCGAAAGTAGTTCTTTTGTCGTCATATAAAGTGTCCAGGATTACATTGGCCACAGCAGGACACGTTCTAGGAACTTTCCGAATACATCCAGGAAAACGACCAGTTTCTAACTTAAACCAAACCCCAGAATGCGACCCCGCTATTAACTCAAAATAACAAATAAAAGGAAAACATTTTTGGATTGCTTTGAAATATTATACAAATTTATCAGTATATTACATAGACATGCGTATGTATTGATGATAATTACCATAGTGTTATCAAAAAGCTGAATTATGTTCCGAAGGCGTGTCGAATTCTAACTCAAATAACAAATGAGATTCTATAACAAAGGTTCCTTTCACCAATAGGTGGATTAAATCCGGTTTGTCCATTATGATTAGTAAAAAAACTTACAAACAGTTAGACCAACTTCATGGTTTGTCTTGACCCTGGATGAGGTCAGATATAAAATTTTTATTTTTGGTGTCGATAGGATTAAAGGATCATTACTACCAGTGAGCCACAGGGCTTGGACACTTTGAAAAAATATTGTAAATATTGAACATCGCAAATCATATAAAGTTAGGTGTTATTGCACTTAGAAGCTTATTTATTACATTTCGCGTGATGTAAAAATATCTTTTAAAACGGTTTAGACTATTTACGTTTAATTTAATGAAAGAATATATCTGATTTTTGTTACGTGCTCATTAACTTATATGCATTTCAGTTTATGTCGAATGTGATACTCATTTTTTTCTGTGATGTAACCATGTGACGTAACACTTTATTTCTAGTTTTTAGAGGAATTATATCCACAAGTATTCCAGTTATTGGCAACAGATGAACCATTCACTTCTTGCCTGTACATGTAGCAACACACAGACAGATAAAATATTTCGGAACTTACATTTTTTACAGAAACCAATGTTCTTGTTCAGCGGCAGTTCGTCATCCGGAAACTGCACTTCGTCACACACAAGATTTGCTTTCGTCTACCATGGACAAATACAATTGTTCACAAAAATCTATGCATGTACTCGTTATGTCGTGTGCACGAGCTATTAATAAAAATACTTTGGCGACATACAATTTTAATATGATATAATTATTTTCTCTAGACTGTAAGCAATTGACTATTTTTGTTCAAAGAACATCAGAACCACCTGTTTTTCAACAAATGGCTATAAGCCGAGAAAATAGATGCCATCGCTTAATGGGCTGAAAATACCCTCCCGTGCCCTAGTTTGAATTAGAGGTCAAATTTCGATGTTTTTACTCCGAGTAATCTGCGGATCTGCCTTTGTTATGTTATTAGTAAAAATGTATTTTCAATAGAAGCGCAGAGCACTCGTAAAGCAGTGATGGAAACTGCAACTCAAAAAAAAAAGCAAAGCCTTGGGCTAAACGTCTTTCTAAGACTTGACCCTTCTTTATCGACAAACTTCACAGTCGGCTGTTAGTAGAGGACAGTAACGGGGCTAGTGCAAAAATCCTACTGACTCTATCTAGCAGCACCGCCTAGCCGAGCAAGTTTTCGATTGCGATGAAAAAAATATGAAAAATCATTAACTCAATGATTAGACCTTGTTTATTTTTTTTTGTTTTTTAGTAGTTAAGTTGTTTTAAAGTTGTCAGATTACTTCTAATGAAACTTTATTTGAATAAAATAAAAACAGCACAGAGAACAAAACTCACTTCAACAGATTTCAGATATATTAAATAAAAATGAAGTCCAACTTACAGCTTATTTCAGCATTCGTGCTAAGCAACTTGTCTAGCGGTTGATTCAAAGGTAGTGACCCAAAACTATCAACGATTTCACCGTTTCTTTCCACAACAGTTACTCTAATGAGAATGTCCTAACCACAAAACCATGACACGTTGTGTACCACACCAAAGGAATTCGTTCTGTTTGGGTACTTTTTTGTCACTACTGCGTAAATACACAAGAACACACAAGATTTTTTTTCCAGTACCACCGACGCACTTTTTGGTGCTATTATCTAGAATCTTTTGTTTTAGTCGTAAGTCTATTCAGACATCTGCCCTCAACGGAGAAAGATTTCCCCCAAATACGATCGCAGCCGGACTGTATTCCGTTCAGATACCGGGTCGAACGACATGTGAGCCCCGCGTGTCGTGTATGGACTACGATGGCGACGAGAATGATGTTACAGTTTAGCACGACTAGCGCGCATCCGAATTTTCCCGCCACCGCCACCGGGAGTGGGTGCCAGAGTGGGTTGCACGCGGTTACCAGTCCAAAACCAAGCTCATCATCCATGCTGGCAGCGGATAGAGGCCTTTGGAAACTCACATGCTTTGCAGCTTCCGGCTAGCCAGTATGGGTGACTCTCGTTCTCTGAGTGCGCCAGTGATGGTAGTCTGAGAGAAGTTTTAATTGTAGGAAAATTTCACGCATTGTTTACACTGACAATTGCTGTACTTACTTGAGTCGTTTTGCGCCGAAAACCTAGTTTTTTTAGTGCAAACACAAATTTGTACTCAATCTGCATTAGTTTACAAATTGAGGAAATATTACAAAGTATTGTTATTAAAAAGAGATTAATTTGTTAGACACCAGTAATTAGACGGTGTTTTAAAATTTTCAAGATTTGATATGAATTGTGCAAAACTATTTAGCAGCTATGAAGTAACAATTTTTTACGTTATTCGCATATTAAGACGAGATGAGAAACGCATCCTTCAATACGTTTTTAGTCAGTTTTCAGTTCAACTAAATCTTCCACCACTGCTTATCATCGGTACACACAACCGTGGCGAGCAAGGATGGCAACCGAAACGGAGTAAAAAGATGCTGCATCCTTGGGTCGCTCTTCTAGTGGAACGGATCTCGCGCTCAGCTGCACGCTCAAATTCCGCGCAGTCACCAAAGTTACCAATTGATTGAATCCGCTGTGTTCAGTTCTTGGGGAGAGTTCTTTCGGAAAGGGTTCAAGCATGATAGTAGAATTCAAACATCAAATGGGCTTTTCATCGCCGATAGATAGATATGGGTTGCTCGGGCAGACGCCAAAGTCAGACCACATAACGGTTTTCAAGTGCGGTGACTGTGAACTATCCGGCTAATTTTAAGATGGTGGATTTGTGGTACTTTGTGGTATGGTAGAGGATAAAGGAGAGTGGCATGAATGGCCTTTTTAGAATGTTGCGGAGTATGTTGGACGAACACATTCTTCAGTGAAAGTTCATGATAAAAGGGTTCAAGAATAAGAGAAAAAACGAATCTTTTACACATTCTTAATAGTTTGTGAAAGGACGATGTGCCATGGTTAATGGGATTAGATGATATTCAACCTTCAGTAGCATGTTTTTGCGACGTCCTGGTTGATACATATGGTAAGTGCTCACGTAAAATTTTACAAGATAATAGCATTTTCACAATATGCTTCCGACTGGCTGTATTTATTACATTATTGCTATTTGTTACTGTAATGTGGAACTATTTCAGAACAGTCATTCCACTATTATTGAAATTGAAGCGATGAGTTGTACCTGCGTTTCCATGCTGGAAACCAGGAAATTGGATTTTTGCAGTAAGAGTCTTTCAGGTTTAAGGCGACAACAGTTGACGTTTTATCAATTTACCCCTAATTTTATATTAAATGAACGAAAGTGTTAATTACTCGATCAGATGATTCTAACAAAAATATTACTGGAGCAACCTCCAGTTGATATTTCTATTGAAGTGTGTTATAAATGTTACACAGGAAATGTTTTACCAATAATCTATCTTGTTCTGCTACTTATAATACGGTTTGTTACATTTCTGTTATGAAATAGGGCAGAATGCTAGTTTTAGTAACTCATCTTGAAATAAACTTGATCAAATTATATCATAATTTGATAGAATTGTGATATGCCTAGAGCGGATTTTGTTACAATTTTTGTTATTTGAACTACCAATGAGACCAAGTTTATAACAAAACGCAAAGGAGGTTTTGCTACAAAAAACTTGTTCTTTAGAACTATTTAGCTTAGCCGAGATTCGAATATACGACGACTGGCTTGTTAGACCAGTATCGTAGCTCGAAGCTAACTGGGCGATTAAATTAAGTGCATGCAATTAGTGTAATTAACTGCAAAACTTTTTCTAGATGATGTTTTTGCTGAATTGGTGATAAAAATTTGTGCCCTTTATAAGGTTAGTCTAGACCAATTTTGATAAAACTAAGTAGCGATGTTGCTTATTTAGGGTAAAGTGGTGCAGAACGTACGGCTTAAGCAAAACATCATTCTGCAGAGCAATGGCGTGTTTGTTTCACGTTTTTCAACTTCTAGAAGACTTTGGGATCTTTTTACACTCCTTTACTCCTGGTGAAATTTCCTCACAAAAACCAGTATTTTTTGTTATTTTTGACCATTTTTGGCAAGAGTCAAAATCATTATGCGGGGCAAAACGCCAACGCCCGTGGGCAGAACGCACCAAGTTTGCCCAGCTAGGCGTTAAATGCAACCAGCAAGTTTACATATAATCACGTGTTGTATAAACTCCTAAAACTAGGCTGCCGAAATGGCGGAAGCGTTCGTTATAGCGTTTGTTACATACGCTTGTTTGCTGGGATACAATGGGTTCATATCTCAACATAATTGGTAATAAAATTTAATCATCTACTTTTCTCCAACTGATGTGTGATGAAATATTGTAAGTTAAACAATGTACATTTAGGTTTAAGGCAAATTCTAAGTCCTATACAATATATAATATTGCTACATTTTTAATAAATAATCCGAAACAAAAATGTACTGCAAATTAAAAATATTTTATAACTGTTCGATCCCGCTGTGATGCATTCTACCCCTGTTTTGTATTTTGAAGTTTTTTGCAATTAATGTTAAAAACATGTCTAGTTGATGCCGTTTTTTGATGAATCATCGAGTATGACAGTATATCAATTAGATAGACCGTATTTATCATGCAATTTGCATACCGACTAGTGGCAAAAGCATAAGAGAAAACCGTGATTTCTTACATGTGGAATGAGGTCGCGGATAATCGCGTGATTTTATTGGATGTGGCTATGTTTGATGCTTTTACATGCTACACAATTATAAATTAGTTTGTTTTACACCAAAATAAAATGCGCATTCATAATTTTACCAAATAATTTCCGCGTTTTTAAACAATTAATAGCTTGGGCCATTCTACCTCCACGGTGCTTTCTGGACAGTCTTCCCCTACATGAATTCTGTACATACATAAAGTATCATTGAATTCTGAGAAGGTCATGCCAACCTCGAGTTGGTGTGAAATCCGTCCGCTTTCTTAATTAGGGTGGCCCAAAAATTATATTTTTGCCAACCTTTCTTACTATAAAAAATCATAACATTCGAACCAGTGAACTTATTCAAATGATTTTGAAACCAAATATTAAAGATATTTTAATGTTTTACCCAGGGATGGTTCGATCACTTTGACTCAATTTTGATTCATTTGACAGTAGCGTCCTAACCGAGCAAAACTTGACAAATTGATGTATGGGACATTTGTAGATAATAACTAGATCTACAATTTTGCTGAATAAAGTGTTGCTGTATCTCTTATAGTTACGGTGCTACAATGCTAGTACCTCATTAGTAACTAAATGAACGTTCATTTAGTTACTAAAGAGGTACTAGCATTGTAGCGCCGTAACTACAAAAGTTACAGCAACACTTTATTTAGCAAAATTGTAGATCTAGTTATTATCTACAAATGTCCCATACGTCAATTTGTCAAATTTTGCTCAGCTGAGACGGTAGTGTCAAATGAATCAAAATTGAGTCAAAGTGATCGAACCATCCCTGGTTTTACCTTTGCTATACTATATAACAAAGGTTTAGAAATTGGTCTAAAACACGAAATTGATCCGAGGCCCGGAGGGCCAAGCGTCATATACCAATCGATAAGGTTCGACGAAATGAGCAATGTCTCTGTGTGTGTATGTATGTAGTGATTTTTTCTATCGCCTGTTTCTCGGAGATGGCTGAACCAATTTGTTTGCTATTACTTTTGTTTGAAAGGTATTATTGCCTAGTAGATTATTATTGAATTGTTTCATTGTCCGGCATTTCGTTTAAAAGTTATAAATAAGAATGGAAAAATTACGTGACCCGATTTTCTCCGGACCGATTTCAACGATCTTAGTATTAAATGAAAGTTCTTGCGCTAAATTGTTCAGGAATTTTAAACAAACAAGTAGTTTAAAAGTTATGCTTAAAACCCTGTTTTGACAAGGTAATAATTATCGCTTGTTTCTTAGAAATGGCCAAACCGATTTATGCGTTATTAGTCTCATTTGAAAGATAATATATCCTAATAGATCACTATTGATTTGTTTGTTGATTGGACGTTTAATTTCAAAGTTACAAGCAATCGTATACAACACATCAAAATTTATAATAATTTATAACGATTGCATCTAAGATAATTTATCTAGTTTAAATTATTTTGGCATCAAAATAGAGATTTTAATGCTGTAAATATATCTGCATCTGTTTTAGAAGATTTGGTTTTGCCGGTCAAGAGATATTAACCCTCGAACACTCGCGCCAACTTTTGAAACACGCTTACTCCCGCGCACAATAACCGAAAAAAAACGTGCGCATTATAGTTTTGACTTAATCCCTCTGAAAGTGAAATAAAACAATTATTTTTCTTCAGTTTCAATATAACACAATGATGTGTTTTGCAAAGTTATAGAGCATATTATTACAAGAAATTTTGCTGAAGACAGTAACCTTCTATCTCTTCAGCGAAGATAGAAATATCTTATTTATTATATATGAATTTGTAAAATTAGTTTTTCTATTTTAGCTCTTCTTGTAATTGTTGCATGACTTTTTCATGTATCACAACATTGTAGAAATAGTAAAAATACATAACTTTCCTAGATATAGTACACCTCTATGTTTGCTTGTTTAGGATCTGTAGAACTTTGATTATAAAAAATACCCTAATTTTGACCCCGAATTACTCGACTACCAACAGACGGATACATTTTAAACATTTTACATTTACTGATTGTTTTGCTGCATACAGACACCATTTTTCCATATGAAGAAACAAGAGAAATTTCCAGTTGGGGCCAATTCTGGCACTCCTCACATGCTAACTACTTCGTTTCTGTGACGGAAGTTTATGCCGATCTATTTTCCCAACAATTTAAAGTTAATGCATTGATTAATTATGACATTTTGCTCATAACAAGTTTATTGAAGAATATACGTTAGATAAATAATGATTTGTAATTTTATATCAATATGGCGTTCAAAAACCTAAACGTGTTGTACAACATACAACAGCGTGAGTAACCGAAAGTTATTTAAAATCGATGAAATTTATTCAAGAAAACTTTATTGATGTGAATCAAATAGAATGGCATTACAGGAAATTATGCATAGTTCAAAAACCTATAAACTAGACCTTTACTAGGCGATGTATATATGTTAAAGAATAATGGCTCCTCTTACAACTTACTTTCGCTTGCACTTACTCAAATTAGTAACAACTTACTTATCCTTACTCAGTAATTTCATGAAAAAAGGATTTATCAAAATTTATAAGTGCTCCTATTTGTTATGTCCCGTTCACTAAATATTGAGTTATCGGCTCTTACGTTGGCATAAAAATAGTTTTTGTAGTGCTCCTATTTTGTTAAAATTTTGTAAACTTATTCCATTTTCAAAATTTTTATGTAAACCAACGCACTACGCAACGTTAACCAATAGATGAATTATGTTCCGAAGACGTGTCGATTTCTATCTCAAATAACATGTCAGACCGTATAACAAAGGTTCGCCACTAGGCGGATTAAATCGGGTTTTTTTTTCAGATAAAAGATAGAACTGAAATTCTTAGTTTATTTTTGAAAAAGTGAGAATTTTTTACCTAACATTTCAAAAATTTAGCGTAATTTTTAGATTTTGAGATATAACTGAAAAAATGAAACTTCAAGAATACAACGGACACGCATGGTGCTTTGTTTTTATTTGCAATAAGGGAAAGTAAACAACAGTGACACAGCAAGAAGAGTGAGACAACGAAAATTGCCTCGCCATAATCTATTGTACCTTGCATTAATTTTACGAGTCCTACGTAAATTTGTTTTTTAATAATAATTATACTGTACGTACTAAATACATTGAAAATATGCTCGTCTGGCAAGGAGGGGTGCAGTGAGGAGGCAATAACGAAAAACTGATGGTTCAAATTGCTAAATTGCACACATGTGTGATAAACGCAGAAAATAACCACGCTAATAATTTTCTCGTGGGACTCTAAATAGGTGGAAACTCCGCAATAATCTTTCTTATTTCAATTTTTCTTATCAACGGTTAACCCAACCGTGCAGCATATACCGCAGAGAGAATTCGAAGGAATAAAGTGGAACCAGAAGTAATACCTAATTCCATTCAAATTAAACTATTTCGTGAAATTAAGGGGAAGGAATACAGCATGGACCTCCCGTACCAAACGCTTTCAATATAATATTTACATTACGCTTGTTAGGAGCATCTTTGCTAATAAAGCGTAAGGAATACTCCGGATCCTTGGGGATGAATTAACGAGGAATTAGTGATCATCTTTTAATAATGATTACGATGATTGCTCTGGTTGTATTAGTAAATCAATCTTCATAGCGCATTAACAGCATTTTTTAAGTACATTTTGTTAATTTTCAATAATATTGCAATAAATGATATTCACTGCTCACCTGATTGATAATGTACTGAATTGAACTTAATTTGTTCAATAGAAAATTTCTTTTGATGAGAAAACTGCTTATGAAAGACCTCCCACCATAGTTACCGCAGCATAAAACATAAACCAACAAAAACACTACACTAATTTCATCCCGTATCACATTTTGTTAAAGAAATTCTTTTAAAACCAGGCCACTGCTTCACTTGAAACGGAGTTTCCAACAATATTTATTCTTAGCATCACTAAACCTGTTTAAATTTTCACGAAATATTGTCGCAATTGGCCGAATTTTCTCAAAGCGTTAAATCGATTAAGCCACCACTCCGCGTTTGTATAAACAAATAGGTTTCTGCATGCACACGAAAAAATCTGCGCGTCCAGTTTACGTAAAACATGTATAGTCTTCGTCCACCGAACTTTCACTAAAAAATTAATATCAAAGAAGCTTGTACATGTATTAATCGATTTATCGGCAAATTTAGTCAACTTTACCAACTTTACCTTTAGAAATAAAATGAAATATATTCCGATTGCAAACCAAATCTATTTATATAAAAGTGAGCGTGAATATGTTTGTATGTTTGTATATTTGAATGTATATTCTATCATAACTCCAGAACACCTTGACCGATCACCACCAAACTTGGCACACATAATCCTTGATCTAGGGGAATCAGCACTGGGGGGCGGTTCGTAACAGAGGGGGGAAATCCACTTTCACCAAACTAGGCATACATGTTCCTTGTCATAACAGTATCAGCACTGACGGGTTGATCGAAAAGGGGGGAGGGGGAGTGGGAATCAGAACTCAGGGGATTGCCAAAAAAGGGGGGTTTATAACAGAACTCAGGGGATTGCCAAAAAAGGGGGGGTGGTCATAACTCCGAAATGCCTGGACAATTCTTCATAAAACTTGGCACACATGCTCCTTGACATTAGGGAATCATCAGCAATGGGAAAAGGGGGAATCCCTAACAAGGGGGGAAAGATCTAAATTATTAACAGAGGTTGTATTTCAAAACAAAAGGGGGGAATCCCTAAGAAGGGGGGGAGAGCTTTGTGTCGATTGTGTCGATAATCCCTATATTACCGACAAGAAGACAGATTTACAAGTGGTTGGGGAACAACTTGAGAGTGTTAACACTAGCTAGTGGTAACATCCACTCCTCCGGTAGTTTCTCCAGCTCCCAAATTCTTGAAATTCTCTTCGCAGTCGAGAGCCGGCACGCTATTATCGCTTGTAAAAACTCCTAGGGTAACTTCCGTTGCGTCTTCCTCTGTTATATAAAGTTCTGTTTATGAAAATAAAGTCGTGTGGTTTAATGGTTACCTAAATCTACAATTGTATGATCAGGAATCGAAAGCCACACGACTCCACACCTCATAGGTTTGGTACTCAATTATACAAATTAGAGTATTTCCATGTATGGCCACGTGGAAGCTCTAGTTAGTGACTTGGGATGGCTAGAACTATGCTGGAGTACTTTTTCCTAGTTGCCTTCCTCATACCCAACGGGAATAGCTTCGCCATAAAACATTGAAGTTCCATCATATTTTTCTGGAAAGTAAAGTTTGTGAACGTACATCATGTGATGTAATTTCGAGAAAAAAGAGGGGTCAAAGTAAATCTTTATGCAATCATTTTCTGGAGATTGTAAACAACAAAGTGCAAGTCAAAATTAAATTTACTGCATAGCTTCACATGGTAATAAGAGTTAATAATAAATAAATATGTTACCCGAATTGTGTAACCGTTACGCCACTGCAAATTATTTTTTAAGTTTTTGTCATCCCCCCTTAAGCTTACCAAGAAGGCTGTTTTCGTCCACTTCCATAGCTCTTGTCGGTTTATGCTATTATATGCGGCTTTGAAATCAATCAACAGGTGATGTGTGGAGACTTGGAATTCGTGGCACTTTCGCTGCAGGGTGAACTTGGTCTTTTGTAGACCGACCCTCCATAAACCCGGCATGATAATTTCCCACGAATCTATGGGCTACTGGCGACAGTCGATGGAAGATTACTTGGGAAAGCACTTTGTAGGCGGAATCCAGGATAATGAATGCACAGTAGTTCGCACAATTCAGTAATAGCAATACAATTTCTTGTAAATAGGGCAATTAACTCTCCTTCCCACTCCTCCGGTAGTCGTTCTGTAACCCAAATCTTGACAATCTTGCAAACAGCAGGCCAATTTGTCCGGACCCATCTTGATAAATTCCGCTCCAATGCCTTCCTTTCCTATTGCCTTGATGTTCTTTAGTCGCTGGATGGCTTCTTTAGCTTCGCTAATCAATGGGGGTAACATCCCTCCGTTGCTTGCTGGGCCAATGAAGTCACTTCCTCTGCCACTATAGGAGATGAAATTGTCTCAAAACAACACAAGTTAAATATCTAAAAAAGAACAGTAGCATGTCTATGAACAATACACATAAATATCAATATAAAATAGTTCGTGCGGGGACGATCATGAACCATTATAGGTAGGAAATCGACTAAAAACAACGCATCATACGAACTAAAGGGTGTCTACGATAAAATTGCAACACATTCAAATTGCTCTTACTTTTGAACCGTTGGGTAAAATTAATTGAAACTTTATATGGAGAAAGCTCAAATTGCATTGTTTATACTGTGTGAGTCTTTTTATAAGATGCGCAAAGATATGAAAAATGAAGAATCTATCACATCGTGCCATCGGTAAAAAGTTGGCAAACGCGAATTCGACGGTTTCTCGTGTCATAAAACGTTTCTAAGAACATCTGATTGTCGATCGTGAGTCAAGATGTGGAGGAAAAAGGCGTACGTATACTGTTAATGATCACACCCGCGTAGTTGGGGCCTTCGACAGGAAACCAAACTCCTCCGTGCTAGAGGTAGCAGAAACAACTGAGCAAAAGTTTTGTGCAGAAGGCCAAAACTCAAGCTGAATTACCTATGTTAAAGGTTCAGAAGGCCCCAAAAGAATACGGTCGCGAAAAGCCGTACCAGAAGTTATACAATTAAAAGCTGACGGAACCTTATTGCTGCGTTATGCACGACTAAACCTAAATGAAAGCGGACTCCAACCAGATTCCGGGGAAGCAGTATTTCACTGCAAAGGATAAGTTTGAATGGACCGGCGTATTTGAAAGAGTGTCTCCAAAAATGACTTCTTCCTCTTCTGAAGTCTTGGTAAATGGGGCGGGCAAGTGGGACCTATCGCCATAATTTTGAAAATTCTCCTCCAGATTCAATTTATGTAAATTGACAGGCCTTTTTCGTAATTAATCCTTCGAAGTGATACCACTGAAGACTTTCTGTGCTGAAAGAATTTTGAAATAATCATAGAGAAATAGGAGAATAGGATAGGATAGGAGAAAGAAGTGCGATGTTAATAGTGAGTAGTGATAAATCACATGTGTGAAGTGAGAAGTATATAGCTGAGAAGAGGTGAGTAATGAAATAGCACCCATAACAAAATGTCTTATATGCTAGTAGACCTAGGAAAACGAATAAGCCTATACAGATATGCTTTCTGCTATGGAGTTGCCCCATCCGCAATGATCGGTGTTTCCGATAGTGGTTTGACTGCAACACTCACGAGCTACGATTGTCTCACCGTGAATCATTTATGAAAATTTCTCATAATATTTTAATTGATGAAATAGTCATATTTTCGGGCCAATGATGCATTTGGGCTAGCACCCTTCGAACTCCTGGTATTCTAGTGTCATAAAACTCTTCTGACTACCAAGTATTACGGAACCGACCCCATCTTCCGCAGCTGTGCTGTCACTGTAGTAAATGAAGAAATATAGTGTGCAATACGATTAAACCTTGATTGGTTAACCAAAAATCCAGTAAAATTCGAGTAGCCTGAGCACCCAATTTTGAATGTAGTGTTCATTCAGTCTATAGATACATTTCCCATCATTGATTTGCTTCAAAAATTTATTGTTTATGAAATATGACAAGTGTCCGTCTTACTCGCAGTGTCCGTCTTTACCGCCCTTCCCCTACAAGTTTTTACATAAACGTTTCAATTTACGTAAAAATTTAAAAATAACGAGGACCTGGAGCCTATTGATAACATTTCAAAAGGAACAGTTCAAAACTGGAAAACTCGACATTGATATATTTGTACCCGGTTTATCGTGTCAGCTAATAGGTATTCATTGAAAGTAGAATAATTCGTTAAGCAATTATTTTCTTTTATGTATTGTGTCTTGCAGCAATTTTACGGGTCCTACGCAAATTCATATTTTAATAATAATTATCTTGTATCTACCAAATACATTGAAAATATGCTTTTCAAGCAAGGAGGGGTGCAGTAAGGAGGCAATAACGAAAAACTGATGGATCAAATCAAAGTACGTTAAAAGCAAGGTAATGTATTCGCGGTTATTTTCATGTATTGGTTAGAAAAGAAAAAATCGAAAAAATAGTTATGAAGTTTATGATGGATTCCATGCAAACTTCAATTATTTGCAGTTTTAGATAAAAAAATATGGTTCGGATTTGACATATTTCAACTATAGCGCGGTGAAATCGATTTGTTCATTCATATATTTTATTGATTTGGCAAGATTGCATGATGAAATATTACATATTTGCTAATATCTAATAGGCTTGTTGGTAAGTTTGAAGGATTGATAAGTAAATTACATAAAGATTTTCTTCTGGTCGCGTTCTATTGGTCTGTTAGATGGCTTTTGTAGACGTTTGACTGATTGTTTCTGAAGCTTCTTGCATTTCAAATTTCGGTTCAGTGCGCTTATCCTTATGTACGTGCGCAATTTGACGAAATATTTAATTAGATCTTCGGGGATATCAGGATGTCTACGCTTGATTTTGGCAATGTACCTCTTTGTTCCTCGATTCCTTCGATTCCTCCTTATATTGATCCACTTCAATCTGCATCTCTGGAACTTTGATGTGCCATAACGACCTAAGTGTATCGAACGTTTTTGCTTCATCACATGGTTCAATCAACGATGCAACGATGTCAGAATCAAAGATCTCGGTTTCATCAGAAATTCGACGGTCACACCGAGTGAATTCAGAGCTACTTCCAGGCTTCGTTCCCTGAAGAAAAATCTGGTACGAACTTTCTTTATCGCCGGTCACCAAATCTCTCCTTCTCTTCACACGTTCCGGATATCGAATGCTCGGTATAGCCTAAAATATTGATGTTTTTGTTAAGGTATTTTAAAATATGTATATAATTTTGCATACCTCCAGATCGAAGACGCCGATGTGATCTCTGATCGACACCTACAAAGCAATCCGGTGAAAAGTGCCGGGAACAAATAAAATAATTATGCGTGTCCGTAGTAACTTTTTGTCCCAAAAACTTCAACCATTTGATCTTCAATTCTTTTTTGGTCGGAAACCGATAAAAAATCCTCTGCAGATCGTTTATTTCTTGGAATTATTTTGCTACGGCACATTGGAACACTTCGCACTTCGACATGTTGCTAAAAGTAAACAACGAGAGGCAAATATTCAGCAAAAAAACAACGAATGTACTTACAATATGACGAACAAGACCTCCGCTATTGAAAGCACTAGTAATTTTGCCACACGTTAATCACAGTTTCGCTATTTTTAGCTACGTAAAACGGTTCAAAATTCGATCCGATTGCGAAAACTCATACGAATCCGGTCAATTTTCATAACTAACTAAGGTTGTGTTAGTGAGTTTGTGTTTGATAGAAGAAATATATTTTACCTTGCTTTTAAGGTACCTTGGGATCAAATCGTTAAATTGCAAACATGTGTGGGGCACACAGAAAATAGCCACTAGAGATGCCAATACCGGGGGGTATTTTGAAAACCGGTTTTTCGGTATTGATAAATGCAATACCGGTAAAACCGGTAAAAAACCGGTAAAAGTTAACATTTGAAAACTACATTTAAAGATTATATGATTTGAAGAGAATTTTTCCATAATAAATGGTACTCATTTTTTTTAATTGAGCTAGTTCATTAAAATAATAATATTTAAGAATACGAAGAGCATTTACCGTGTCATTTTTTAAACGAGAACAAATTTTAAAGAAAATCTTTCGGAGGCAGAGAATCTTCTTCAAGAAAAATTCCCAGTGGTAAATTAGAAATGTGTCTAGGAAAACCCTTGTTCAAGAGTTTACTGAATACTGACATTTATGATCAATTATAACTGAAAGTTCAGTTGATTTGGTTCCTCTGCCTACTCGGTTTTTGAATTTATTCCATTGACTTTTAAAATAATAAAACCTTGCAGAATTTTGTTTTCAAAACATCCTTGAAGCCTTGAAGAACGAATAAAAAAAACGAATAAATTTAAATATACGAGTTCTCTCTGAAATTCTATCGATACAGTAACTCGAACAGCAGTTGTGCGCTACCTGAAAGGTGTTCCGAGAGTAGTTTTAGAGTTCGTAGTTCGTAAAGTTTGCAATTGTTCCGGTACAGCAATTGGACAGCAGCAGACTGGTTCTAGCACTGCGACAAAATCTTCTTTCTTCATGAATTCCTCATCGCATAAGTGAAGCGTATCGTTGCTTCTCAAATCGGACAGAAACGATCGAAGCGATGATTGAAGCCCTCAGAATTGTCTAACTGTTCTAACTAAACATAAAGTTATTTCTATTCCAGTTTGTCCTAGCAACCGAAAGAATTTCTTTTGCGTGTTGCGCTCTGACATTTCTCTAAAGTTCACAGAGTATTTTCACTGAAGATTTTCTGAACAGCTTCACTGATATCGCACATTTCTTCTATTACGCAATATTCTTAATTATTTGGCGCATACAAGCAAGAAATCGGACCTACTTTGCTCTTTGCAAAACGCTACGATCAAGAAGCATACGCCGCCGTACGAAGCAGACAATGTACAAAACCCTTATTTAACCGGTAGATCTTTACGGACTTGAAGCTATGACATCGCTCACGGTGGAAATACGCGCCCTTGTCGTGTTTGACCGGAAGATGCTACAGATGATATTTGGTGGAGTACAAACTGAAAGCAGAGAGTGGCAGAGGCGCATAAATCACGAACTAAAGGCATTGCTCAGGGAGATTCATCGTACAGCTGGCGAAAGTCGGTAGGCTACGGTGGGATGGACACGTCGAAGATGCCGGAAGAAAGTTCTCTTCAACGACCACGTCGGCACCAAAAACAGAGGGGCTCAACGTGCAAGATGGTTCGATCAAATTTACAACTTCTGAGACAAATGGGAAATTGGCGACGAGTAGCCCATGGAGTGGAACGAGTTGAATGGAGACGACTGCTTGAAAAACACGAGGCACCCTGGTTATATACTGGTAGCGGTGAGGTATTTCGGGATGTTCCCTTTGGAAGAACTACATAATTGAGTTATTATTTGTAGAACCTTCAATCATGAAATTAAGTTTACCCCATGCTTCAAAAGTTTTACCAGCGATTCAGGCTTCTTGAGTTATTATTTGATCATGCAAAAAAATACCGAAAATACCGGTTTTTGATCGTGGAAAAACCGGTAATTCGGTATTGGAAAAAAGCCCGGTAATACCGGTAAAACCGGTTTCGGTAAAACCGGTATAGCATCCCTAATAGCCACGCTGATAATTTTCGCGTGAGAGTCTAAATAGGAGTCTAAATAATCAGAGGAGTTATTTTTGACCGTCTTAGTAGATTCTCAAATATGTATGAAGAAGAGTTTTTTGTTATGTTTCTTTTGACAATTTAAGAACTAGTTCCATTTTTTTTCTTTAGTTAACTGTAAATTTCTATATCTGTCTTAACTGAATAACTGAAGGTAATGGTATTGTAAAGACACCTTTCACCACTTGAGTAACAAATTCGTTTTTTTTTGCGCCAATCAATTTTACTGCTACCACTCAAATTATGACGACGAACTCTGTGAAAAATCACGGTGAAGAAACAATATGATAACTGTTACGATTTTCCTTCTCTAGCATGCATCGGCCAAGGTTGGTCGGGGACGGGAATCGGTGACCGACAAATGCAGATTCTCAGTCAAGAGCTGCGCTCTCGACAGCCAACCTTCAATCTATCTCTGTTGTCTTCCTGTGTGAACTATGCGCTAGCTTGCAACGAGTGTATTGGAAAAGGGATATGAGCGTGGATGGTGTAAGGTCGCCGCGGTACAAGAAATGATTTCGCTGAGTTGGCCTGCCATTGTCATTGCGCTGCCTCCCACGTGCGTCTGTAGTCAAACCATCGGATTGCATAACGTGAAGGATTCTGTTGCTCGACGAGTCTTCGCAAGTGTCATCCCGCTAGATGTGGGCAAAAGAAACATTCGAAAAAATGCAATTATACGCTCGGGATCGTTGCACGAGAATCGATGGGATCAATGCTAGTCAGGCGATGCAATGCGATTCATATTTCCGCTGTAAATATTTATGCTGAGTGATTTCCTATAATGCGATTTGCAGTTTTCATATTGTGACAGGTTCGGTTGCCGGATAAACGCGATTGCCATTACGGCGAGTTGTTTCAGTGAGAGTTCATCGAAATTTCTACGGTTATCTGTTTGAAACAATGATTAAATTTCACTGGATTAGCCATCTCCGTTCATACATCTGTGACAATTAGAATCAAATTCGAATAAAATGATTTTTTGGTAACGCTGTGCAATAAAATACGCATCGAATATCTCAAATACGTTAGCTTCTACTGGTGAGCTAAAACCACCAGAAGTACGCAAGGAACTTTTTAAAGTGACAAATTTTTGCAAATGGTGATGATGATGATGGTCCCGCCTCATACCCCCACAAAGGTTTGAGCAAGACGGTTTATCTATAAGATAATTGATATAATAACAATTTGAACCAGTTATGCAAAAAAGACGAACTGATTTCATAAACAGGTATAAATTCCTTCAAAAACAGTTTACTTGAGATCTAATAAAAAAGCTTTTGATGTCTACCACAAAAGATTGCAAGTTGGCCCAGCAGTCTGCCGGATAACCCACTAATCATAAAAATAAAATGGTCAAAATTACTGGATTGAATCAAAACAATGTATTTAATGAAACCGAAATTTTCATCACAAATAAAAAATGTAGATCAATAGGAAAATTACCTACATAAGAAAAGTATGTTGAACATACATAGTGGCTACAAAAATTACTGCAAGTAAGGAAATTAGGATTTCTGTAGAAACATTCGGTTACTTCACTCCGACCGGTAATACACCACTAATAACGTTTAGAAGAAATTACGGTTAGGCGATGTTTAGCAGCACTCCTAGCACTGACTTTACCTTGAGTGGGAATTGTTTCTTCTGGTCTAAGCGCCTCGTAAAGCAGCTGGCGTCACAAGAGAAATTCCAAAATTCTGTCCATTACCTTCTACCACATTTTGCCCGGGGTAATATTTTCTTCATACCAGCCGTATACCTTCCAGTTTTTCACAGCACACGAGTAAGCACATCCTGGTTAACAACCCGGGAATGTGGAATTCCGGACTCGCAGCAAGCGAAAAACATTTTCAAAGCATGCGTGTCAGGAACGCCTTTTGTGACATCTTGGGGAATAAATCGCTTCGGTTAAAACAAGCATTTCTTTCGAAGCCACACTTGATTATGTTAGTAAAATATAATCAAAAAAGTTATCAATCAACCTCAAAAGCCCAACACAAACACCAAGTGACTGCCAATCGTTGAAATAAAAGTAATACTTCTGAGCGTCATTTAGAAAATCTCGGTGCTTCCAACCGGAAGCATACCGTGCGATGTAAACAGCAATCTAAATCTTTCGGTTCTCAAAATATTGGCAACGGCATGCCAAGATTTCGTTTAATTGTCACTGCCGGCTAGCGCACTTTGTCCGTCGTCGGTGAAGCTATGCCAATGTTTTACCAAGCTTGACCTCGGATCGAGTCTATTCCTGACAGTTCCAAAGCTGAAAATTACTGTCTGAAATTGAAAGCATTCCCTTGTTGTTTACTCGTGTGGTCTGTCAGCGCAGGTGGCGGGGAAAGCTCAGCTGCGCTTTTGTCTGACACTGGCAAGCTGTTTGTTGTGCACTCCCCCCGAGGAGCTATTGTCGTTTCGGGTGCGTCCCATTCATCTTCGAAGCGAGATTTTTTTTTGTCGTGATGCTCTGTTACATCTTAAATCCTTTCGTTTCACTGCGAATTGCCAAGTGACTCGAAGGTCTATTCTTGCCGATACACAACATACACAGATCGGGCCCAAAGCTATGAGCTGGGCGATAGCATTCTACCGTTTAGGACTGGCATTGTAAAGCTCTGTAGCAATAAAGCACTACTGCTTGGTAATATTTTGCACCCTCTGCAGATCGAGCGTCAGGGCTGTCCCTTTCATTCAATCCACCGGATCTCAGTTCGGCCACTTGTTTACGGAGTACTAAATGCTTTGTATAGTATTACTTGGCCAAGTAGGACAGATAATGATGGGACAGCTCAACTCAGCCACTGTTGATACTAGAAGGGTGACATTCCTCTCCTCTCGAGCCGTTCATCGTGAACACATACTAAATAACGGACATTTCCGTGCCCTGCCAACTCAAAGGAGGCCCAAGGAAAGAATGCCAAGTTCATATCGCAGCAGCAGTTTTGAGATTTTTCATTTGGCTCACGACGACGTCTTGTTTACTGAAGTGAATCTAGGTGTGGGTGTATGTGTCTTGGCGCATTTGTGCAGAGTTGATAACCGTATAAGCGTATCTTGGTGGAGCGAACCTTCAACCGAAATCTTCCTGCCCCGAGGCAGATGCGATGCAAGCCTTAGACGATGAGAATTATACTTTATTAACAAGGAAACATTTCCGGGGCGAGGAGGCTGGCCACAACGCACCGGTTTGTTTACCGAAGGAAACCATTGAAGATAGAAATATTATTATAAATGACTGGAGATTAAGCAGAGGTTTTCTTTGGCTGAAAAGCAGCTTTGTCTTGATTGCCACAGTCGTAATTACCCACTGGCGTGCCCAGGCCGAAAAAGAAGATGGGGCACCGCCGTTTCAAAAGCATGTTTCTATTTCAAATTGAATTAGGATTTGGACTTAAAATTGAAGATGAAATTGGAATTTCACTTCTACATGCAATTATACTTGAATTTGGACAGGAAAGTGATTTAAATTGGGCTTGGAATTGTACTGTCAGTCTCCAGTACATGAATCTATTTATTTATTACAAAAATACCAGCCACTGAAAGACTCCGATTGTCGGCTTACTCCTTGTGGAATTATTTTATTCTATATTAATTTGTTTAGAGAAGTAAAGTGTAATTGTTTCATTTTAATATTAAAAATGAATTTAAATTTAAACTTTTGATAATTCATTAAAGACAGTGATTTTTAATCATATTGTTGTAAATTAATTAGTGGATTACCGTTATGAAATCGTGGAGTCGTAAGTTTATTAAATCATTAAATCATTAAATGATTAAATCATTAAATAATTAATCAATTAAATCATTAATCGAACGAAGCTATACAATACAATCCACTCGAGATCCGAACACAGCACTGAGTACCATCATCCATCATAGATTGAATCAGTTTATTGAGCTTCCTTGGGAAGCTGTGCACAGTCGCCAAGCGGCCGAACTCTGAAAGGCGCAAGAATAACCAAGAAAGGTAACATGAGAACAACCAGGTAGGGTACGGGAGGGTATTTTCAGCCCATTAAGCGGTAACCTGAACAATGTTCAGGAATTACCATGATTCTTTATTTATTCCAGACAAGATTTTTATACCACATGATAGAATAATATTTACTAAATATCGGCGTGCGTTTTGGTTTTAATGAAACGCTACTGAATTTGAGTTATAGTCGCGAGAAATGATGCAAGTGAAGTTGCTGCGCCCATTCCTTTAGTGGTGTCTGTGTTGTTTAAATATCCGGCAGGCTGAAAAAGCCTGCACAGGGATTACTGTTTTCCAAAAACAGATTTAAAGAGAAACAGATGGATAACGTGATAACGGATAACGGATAACGTGGCGGTATTACCTACATACCGGCTCATTGAAGATAACTAGTTTCGCAATGACAGCCAACTTGCTGCTGGCGCTAGTGCATCATTGAATCTTTCATATACACTAGCACTAGAAGCAGGTAGTTGTCACTCAAATACTAGCTATGTCAACACGATAAAAGAGTTTCAGGCGCAACTGCCTAGCATATTGGTAGTTGTATAAATAGAGCACCATATGCTGAAATTAAAAACAAAATGCTGCAAATTGCTAGTGAATTTGGCCTAACGCCAACGTACGCCGTCGCTCAAGCGTCTCTTTTTCGGGGGTTCATGCGGTTCACGCGATGTGCTCGGGAAAGGGTATTATTTTGAAATTTAATCTGCGGGCGTGAGAAGTTTGCACACTCTCTCTTCGCCCGCGTGTGATGCTCAGAAACCCCCCGCTTAGGCGCGTCCGGCAGAAAACGAACAAAAATCTGGCAGCGAAAAACTTTTTCTGCCAGACATTCTGCCGGATTTCTGGCCGCCGTCACCCGTGAAAACTGGCAGAAATGCAACAACCGATTCTGGCAGAAAGTTCGCCCAACGGTTTTGCTTTGATTTTTCTGCCCGATTTCTGTTCGATTCCTGCCAGCCATGTCGAACAGAACCGGTGCAGGAACCGGTTCGGCCGATTTTCCTTTTTTGTATTATTTTTCATTATAATACATAGTATGATAATTATAATAGACCGTTGAATTTTTATTAAAAGATGTGGCTTTTCGGTCTCGAGTTTCTTTCGAAAACTTTATTTTACGTTCAGCTTACGTTTCGAAGAACTATGCCTTCATCATCGGAGCAAAACGGTGATAAATGTTTTCTTAGTCAAGTGTTTAAACATGAAAATGTTATTTTTGTTTAACCCTCTATAACTATAACCGTCTACGCACATCACAACCAGATCGATTATTCCTAATAAGAAACTCGAGACCGAAAAGCCACATCTTTTAATAATACATAGTATGTCATCCTACAAATTACGGTAAACTAAATTTTTATTTATTTTTGTAACTTTTTATTTACAGAACACACACATAAAGTACATGGCACACAAAAGAACACCGGTATTGGAAACAATTTTCTGAAAAAAAGGTCTGGTTATAAATGTATCACACTAAACAAAATAAACATTTTTGTGATTAGTTATAGATGCAGATGGTTTGATTTGTTTAGTGTGGCTATACGAACAAAAACTGCAGTTTGCAGATATAAATTTGAAATTTCCTTACCTAGAATCGGAAACTGCAACGAGCAGCGCATGTCGTCTTTTGTCACTTGTTCTAACATAAAGAGAGTAGAACGAAAAACGAAGAAGACGAACCGGTTCTGAATGCCAAATTCTCCCGACGCCATATTGATTCTGTTCGATTTCTGCCAGGCATCCGACTTTTTCGTAAGTGGGCCTCTGTCTCTGGAGCAAACAACCCTCGCGTGCATGATCGGTGGCTGTTGTGTAACCAAGGAAGTTTTGCTTTGCAAAGGCAAAAAGAGCAAAGCCATGGGTATAAACGTCCTGTTGAGAACTTGACTCTTCTTTATCGCGTTTAGCATATTCTTTCTGTTGAGGCGCGCTTTGGCGTGGTAGAAGGTCAGGCAACGGTACGTTTCACAACGCCAAGGCAAGCCGGCGTTTTCTTCTCCGAGCTCAGGTTGTTTGCTGCATTCTAGAACATGCAGTTCAAAGCAAATTAAAATACAATGAAAGTAAACAACGCTCGCCGGATGGCTCTTTTCCGGACCGGCGTGCGCGGCTAAATCATTGACCCAAATTCGGGAGAAATTTCCGATCGATTTCCGCCGTCTCCGTCTAGGCGCCATTCAGGTGTTTGTCGAAGTGCTGCTTGCACCTATCGGTCACCTCACGGTCGTCCGTCAGAATACTGCCATTCCTAGCCCGACTCATTTCGGTTCGCGGCACAAAGCCTTTGCGGGATCCGTTCAATTTCTGATAGAACGTTCGCGCTTCCTGAGAACGATGCAGCCGCTCTAATTCTGCATATTCCTGCTCTTCTATGTAGCGTTTTTTCTATCGAAAGATTTGGTTTCGCTGCATATTCTTCTGTTTGTGTCTTTCCACGTTCTAACGTGTGGCACTGCGCATCGTGGCTGCCCGCGCAGCGTTCTCCTCATCCATCACCCTTCTACATTCATCGTCAAACCAATCGTTCCACTGATTACTTGCCACATGCCCGATGGAGCTCTCCGCTACACTACTAATGGCTGCTATGATGGTGTTCCAATAGTCCTCGAGAGGGGCTTCGACCAGCTCATTCTCTTCCGGCAGCGCAGTTAGAGTGAATGCGCGTAGTTTGCGGCGACGCCTGACTGCTTCAGACGCGCGAGATTTAATCGAGGCTGGCGTCGCCACCGAATATTGCTCACAACGGAGAATTTTGGGCGCATCTTAACAGGGAGTGGCCCAACTCAACGTTAGCGGTTTGATAGGATCAAACGTCGATAATGTCTGAGATGTACCGCCAGTCGATCAAAACGTGTCGATATGTGATTCTGTCTGATTTGGTGACCTCCAGATGTATTTGTGTAGGAGTCTGTGCTGGAAGAAGGTACTACGTACGGCCATTTTCTTGGAGGTGGTAAAGTCGATAAGTCTAAGGCCCATTTCTTTGGTCAGCTGGTGTGCGCTGGACCCTTGAATCACCGATTTGTGTTCCTCCTTCTGGCCAACCTGAGCAGTCATATTCACCCTCCACCTGCGCGTAGAATTGATATTTGTCGTCATCGGTGCTTCTGAGGTGAGGACTGTGCACGTTGATGATGCTTATGTTAAAGAACTGGCCCTTATTTCTCAACCTACACATTCGAGGATTAATTGGCCATCATCGTATTACCCGTTTCCGCATCTCGCGCTCGTGTGGCTTGCCGCAGCTCTAGTAGATGGTGTGTCCATCAGTGAATGTACGTACCGTTGGGCTCTTTCAGCACACCTCCTACAGCGCTACGACGTCAAATTTGCGGCTCTTCAATACGTCGGAGAGCGCTGGAGTGCTCCCTTGGAAGTTGAGAGATCGCCAGTTCCACGTACCGAGTTTCCAATCCATATTCCTTTTTCACCGCAGGGGATTATTTCGACGGTTCCAATCCGAATTTCCTTGTTCTTCGTTCAGTGTCTTTAGTTTTTTTTCGAGGTAGCGGCTAACAAAGCCTGCATCCCCAACCCCCTGTTTCGCCGGAAGACCGCGAAGCACGAAGGAGCCTTCATTCTCTGTCAGCATACGACCTTGACTTCCACCGGGGTTGGTTACCCAAGTCCCAATCTTCACCAAGCTTGCTCGTATGTCGGCTAGTACCGCGAGGAGGTACAAATAGGCGTAGCTGAATAAGAGGCTGTGAACCACTGTAGGGTTTATTTTATGCTTGCAGGTGTACAATACTGGAAGAGTTGTCGGATGTTAAAAATTTGATCCCCTGTTGCGCCATCGCCCATGTCTGCTGGGTAATGCCCTTCGAACCATTTTAACCCTTCGTCCAGCCTATTAGAGGGTCCAGATTTCGGCCCATCAGGACCTGGTCAAGCGCTTTCTCATCCGTCTCATAAAGCTGATTCCACATTTAACGCAACATCACAGTTCACAGTCGGTCATTCCACTCCAGCTAAATTACCATGTCGAGAGGTCCTACTTAGCTGATCGGCATCTGGCTGTTAAAATCGGAGAAATAACATCCAGCTAGCTTATTACTTCGTCCGGTATTACAGAAGGAAGTCATCTGGGCCCGCTCATATTCATGCTATTTATACTTTAACGATGTAAACTTTCCTTTCCTGAGGATATTAAAATTTATCTGGAGTTTTTTTTATCTCGAGCATAAGACACCATGTTCCTGCAACAACAACTGGAGAGGTTTTCAAGATGGTGTAACGATAATAGAATGGTGCTCAACATTAGCAAGTGTTTAGTTGTGTCGTCCTCCAGGAAAAAACGGCCAATCTTTTTCGACTATCTCGACGCCGCGTTTATTTCGTTACATGTACAAGCCGCCAACATGTGGTTTCCAAGGAAATGAACGTTATTGTGGTAAATCCAAGCACTGTGCTTCAAGACAGAGCTACTCAGAGACATTTCTGTGCGAGAGCATGTGCTGTATACTTGGATGTGCCTACACTGTTTTCAGTTATCCCTTGGCTTGAAAAGCACAGCACGCGACTGTCTCTTGCTAACAGAAATATGCGCCTACTAGTCACTTTCAAATATATTGTGCAGTCTCGGCATATGTTGTGCTACATAGTAAGAGAATAGTGCTACTCCCAATGTCTGCTCGATGGTGAACTCATTAAAAGAGAGTCCTGCATCAAGGATCTGGGAGTCCTTCTTGTCTCACAATTCACCTACAAGCAACATATCAACTACATCATTGCTAAAGCATCTCGCAATCTTGGCCAGCACAAGTTTGACGTTTCGGAAGAAGTAGGGAAGCAAAAATATATTATTTGGCAAGCGATCTGCTCATGTGGCAAACGGAGTGCGCCGTCAGTGACTACCGGGACTGTAAACGGGAGAATCTACCTCAAGGAGTGTCTACAGAAGCGTCTGTTTCCTCTGTTGAAGCAACACGAGCGCCCTAAGTTCTTCTGTCCGAATCTAGCTTCGTGCCACTATTCAAAGGATGTCCTCAAGTGGTACGAAGCCACCCCGTTGGATTTCGTACCCAAGGACATGAACTCCCCCGTGGTCAACCGCTTCCTTACTCGTCATCGTCAGTATTTCGCAAAGTTCTCCCTAGTGGCAATGCTCAGATAATTTTTCCAAGCAATTTTGTTTTTCTCTTGTTGGCATTTCCCATCAAATCATCATTTTGTATGCTCCGGGGGTTTTCACCGTATTTTGTCCCAACCGTCTTCGACATTTGAGGCACCTCCCCGGAAGAAGGCAGTGCGTCATTCAGTACCCGCGCGTAGCTCTCGACAGATTGCGAGTAATTTAGTTGCCTGATGTTAGCCGAAGAGGACGGTTTTGCGTGTTTGGTATACGGTTAACCGTTTTAAGCGCAGTATACTGCTACTAGGTGATGGTCAGACTCAGTATCCGCACTCCGTGTGGAACGGATGCTCGTGATGTTAGAGAAGAACCGGCCAGGTTGGTCAGGTGACCCAAGTGGCTTTGTGGATATTAGCGGGGGAAAAAGATGCTTTGGCTGACCAGGTCTCGGGTCAGGTGTACGGGCTATGGGATCCTATCACCGATCTATACATTTCTACCCTATTGACCGAGGTATTCATATCGATGAAGATGACAATATTGATGTCCCATGGCGAGCAGTCTGCGATCTCGCGTACAACGCTGCTTTCTCATCATAGTGTTTACCTTTGTGTGGGCAGTGCATGTTGATGATGCTGTAATTGAAGAAACGGCTCTTTATCCTCAATAGACTCATTCTCTCGTTAATCGCCTTTCAATCTATCACGTGATCCTGCATTCCGTCCATCACTACAAAGCCCGTTCCCAGTTTGTTGGTAGTACCACCGCTCAAAAACAGGGCCTTTCCACCGCAGATCTTCCAAATCTTCTCTCCTTTGCGATAGATTTCCTTTAGAGCTACGATGTCATGTTTACGGAGTTCAAGCTACTATTATTGCGACATTTGCCCCTATTTAGACTACCCCGATTTACACGATTATCACAGTCGAATCTCGCACACGATTTTGCTCAACGAAAATGAAGTGAAAAATAAGGGGAAGAAGGAAAAAGAAGTTAAACTCATTAGTAGATCAAACTAAAAGCCACTCTAGTGTCAAATTAACAGTGCAAAATGCGGTACGTTGCATTAAATGATTATAACAGTAGTCTAAATAGTCATAAAAGGAGCAATATTGTATGTGTCTTAATTGTGTTTATGCAATCGCAGCTGGACTCTGACGAATAGAAAATAATCACAGTCTACAGTCAAGTTTTCGTTATCAAAACAATATTAATTGCATGGAGTGTTTGGAAATAGTTGGCACTGCACACTGCTACTGTTGATAGCGAACATTAATAAGTTTCATAACGCAGATTTTAATGATTTTTAACATCTCCGTCTCCCTAAGTAACGCTAGTTTTTAACTCTTTTATGTCGCAAATTGTTAATTCCATTATGGCACTGTATGTAACTGTATGTTAATCGCAGTCAGTAAAGGAAGTTACTATGTTTTATGATTCATATAAGGTTTTCGGCGAATGATTTTCTAGCACCTACTTTCACTATTAGATGTCGCTTTGCCAGTTGACACTTGTCACGTGCAGCTCGTCAGATTTTCTTGAGAAACAAGACGAGAGTGGAGCAGAGAATCACCTGTTAAATCTCTGTAAAATTTGTATCAATTCATTTATCTCACTGGTTTACTGTTAGTATTGGTGTCATTCATAACCATTGTCGTACAGTCGGGTGGAAAAATCGGTGGGTGATAGCAGATGACAGACGACCAAACGTCAGATAATGAGAGAGGAAAAAAAGGAAAATCGAAGGATAATGGCTTTTGCGCTCTCCATTTGCACTCTCCCATTTTCGCCCAGCGGAATCAGATGAATGGTACACAGCTTCTCAGCGCCATCGGGATCTCCAATGTGCTCCGTGCGCTGTAAAAGGATGCTGGCTGGCTGAAAGCTGCCCGTTTTATTCTCCTTGGACGGTGCCCTCCGAATGGAATCAAGTGAAAATTTGTTTTGCTGGTGGAGGACAATGCCAGTTCTGGTGTAATGTTGCGCTAGTGAATTTATTCATTTTTCCTAAATTGGTTTTAGTTTTTAGCTATTGTACAAAATTAGTTTTTTTTACTTATAATTGAAAGAAGTTCAAATCATTGAGACACCTGCTGCTGATGGAACGGAAAGTATCCTTGTAGGTACGATTGAAAATACAGTGTGAGTATATTGTGACCTGTTTCGAGTACGAATTGGTGAAAAAACTATAGCAAAGACAGGGTTGGAGTGGGAGCAAAGAAGTGATTTAGCCTTCATCGAGACGGTCGTTCAAGTGGAATGATCATTAAATTACTGGCACAAAGTGAAATTATAACGCTGCTGGATTTTGCAAAATAATTAACAACTTCTCGTACTCAGGTGAGCAAAAATGTGGAAACTCATTTCATGTTCAGAAATTTATTTGATTATTGTAATTGGAATTCCTGTTTGGGTGAATTTTTGAAGGCTAATTGTTAGAGCAGGTGACATGGTTGACCGGTGTGGGGCATGGCAAGAGCTCTCAACGGTCGCCGTGATGTGCGCGGGTGTGAATTTTTAATATAGTTATTGATTGAAACGAGAACTTGGTAACTGTATAGCTAGTTGCTGTTGCGTCATATACGAATATGTGAGTGAGGTGGGTGAGATATGTAGATATAGTTTTGCGGTGACGAAGTGCTAGTTGAGATCAAGGACTTTCCGTCGCTGGCACTGGTTTTTTCGCTGTGTGCGCTTCTGGTATTACAAATTTCTTCTAACTTCTTTGTTCTGAGTGGCATGTTTACAGAGTCGGTTAAATGATGTTGACTCACAGCGATCCTTAATGTGCCGATAATGATTCGTATTGTTTCCTTATCAAAATCTTGTTTGCCGAGACTCGAGGCCGCTGTCATTTACTCCAAAAGCGCCAAAATAATGTAACACAGCCTAGGTTTCTTCGCTCAAACTTTTTTTTTCTTTTTCGTTTTGTATACGAGACCGGTTCAGCTTGACGTTTATTGCTTTCTGGGTGATTGTTAAGCAAACAGTGATTGGATAAAAAAGATTGGACAAATCACTTTTGATTTTTTTATGTCAATGAGAATTTTTGTGTTTGTTTACGATCCCAAGGTCGTTTGGCAGTTGAACTCTTTATTCATTTGTCGTAACTGAACTCCATAGTCCATATTTGTAAAATACGTTCTATGGACAACCTGTGAGGACAGTTTCTGATCACTTTGCAGCAGTATCATAGTTGGTTTGTTACAATCTTTATGCTGCCTACCAACAAATAATACATAAATTTTGAAATAAACGCCAAATATTTTGCTTCATTTTCTGAAGCACATCTGTCATTGCCGTGAAAGGTTGTACCCCATAAGGATACGAGCGATAGGCATAAATAAATGTGCATAATGGACGTTAGGGATAATGGACGCTAGGCGTAATAGACGATATGCATAATGGAACACTCGCGGCTTGCAGTTCATCATCCAGAAAATGTCACAAAATAATCTTTAAAAATTATACTTACTGGTCTTTGACTTTTTGCTAAATGAGCAGCCCCTGTTCTCATTGTATTGTGACAGAGTGATGATTGTTTGAAAAGTGTATTCATTGGAAAGCCAAGTTTTGTAAATTATGCTCAGCGGCTGTTATGTCTATCGTCCATTATGCCTAACGTCCATATTCGCTTGGCGTCGCGCATCCATCGTGAAGTGAGCAGTACTGTTTGTCAGTATGCCTATCTATTACAGAGGCAGAGGCGAGCCATTGCGCTGGTTTTCAGACTTCTGATGTTCTGCATTATCTAAGTTCTCTAAGGAGGACTGGGTTATTAAGGGGACATGAACGACTAAAATGTTTTTAAAAATCATTATTTTTTTATCTCAGATTTTGATTCTGTAGTCTTTTCCGCTTATTTTGATACTAAATTTGTAATGATCTGACGACGGGAAGTGGCCGAAAAACGATCATACACTTAAGCATTCTAGTGCGGCGTGGAACAACTTCGTTTACAAACCTGAAAAGTTATAAAAGTCTTTGCCAAGCTACTACCAACAAAACAAAAAACAATTGTTCTAATACGTTGTGTAGTTTCTGAGAAAAAGGTACATAAAGTTTGAAAACCATGGTTTTCCAGGAGTGGCGTTTTATTCCGCCGAAGTTGTTCCACGCCGCACTGGAATGCTTATGTGTATGATCGTATTTCGGCCACTTCCCGTGGTCGGATCATTACAAATTTGGTATCAAAATAAGCGAAAAAGACTGCAGAATCAAAATCTGATGTAAAAAATAATGATTTTTTCAAAATTTTTAGTCGTTCATGTCTCCTTAGGCAGTGCGTCGAGCACCAAATATATGATAGGAGGAAGTTCCAGAGAACAAAGTAAGACAAAGTAGTCGAATCCACCAAAAAAAAAAACGTTCTAGGGAAAACAACGTTATCTTTCAACAGACAGTGACTATTGACGGTGATGAACTCGATGGTGTTGATAAGCTTATGTGTCCTATTCTTACCATCATCTCACTTAAATTTTTTAGGAGAGAGCAAAACTTGCGATTCTGAAGGCCATATAGGTGACTCCAGTCAAATGGAGACTGTAAGGTGAGGTGGAGGTGACTGTGAGAATAGGGTCCGAGAGTAAAGCGAAGTGAGTGGGATGACTGTGAGAATATGGTTCCATATATGTGGGATGTCTGTTCCCGGCCGACAATAATACGAATAAGAAGATTCAACGATGCATTCAAGCTGGATGTCGGGTCTGCTGTTTCCTCTACGAGACGTTTCGATCAAGGGCAGTACTGTGCACTGGATGACCGTGTAGCGAAATCTGTGCTCTTTATAAACCCCATCGGCACCAGGAATAAAAGTGCCCAACGTGTTAGATGGTTCGGTCGTTGAAGCCGACTTGTGAATGTGGAGAGATTCAACCCCAGGTCCGAGTTGTAGACAAGCTATTGATAGAGCACGAGCCATCCCGGCTATTTGCAGTTGAAGGAGATGGAGGAATTGAATTAGAAAATCTCATCGACATTCACTACGAGGTGTCGTGCGACGCATGTGACGCATTACTGCTGGAGGGAGACAGAGCTGTATACTTTCATCGCTACTGTTCCTTAATTTCAAATTGGAGCCATTGATACTAAACCAAATTGAGTATCATCCGTGAATCCTTTGACACTGGAGCAATTAATGTCCTCGATCTGGTCCACGCCATTTTCTTGCTGTTCCAATGGCGATTTCATATCCAGAGTCAGCTTGATGGTGTCTTTGATAGTTCTAAGACATCAGTTCTCCTAGCTAATGTCGCACAGTCCTAACCGATAGAAGTGATCCCGAACAATCCTGCCAATTTCACGTTAGCGGGCTAACAGGATGAGGAAGTAGCAGTTTTTGAATATCCTGAGGTAGATAACGTCAGACGTTGATATCAATACTGATAGCCAGATCAGGAAGCCCAGGCGTGCCTTTGTGGTTCAATGTTCGCAATGTTTGACGCGCACATTAGATCAATTTACCCATCAAAACTACCTGCGATGCATCATTCGGGCTTGGTAGCCTCACACTGGGTTCTCCAATTTGGAACTCGTCGATCTCACCGGTCCAATAGAAATAGAAAAGAGCGTAGACGGAGGTACCTTGCGGAGAAGTGGGAATAAAATATGTCGGGAATTATTCGATTGGAATCCTTAGGGACAGCGCAAACGAAGCAGACACAGTGACTCATGGTGGCGTAGCCTAACTAACGATATTCAGACTATCGATGCGAATCAGGTGACCGTCGAGAGTGGACGATCGATATCAAAAAGCTAGTATCACACATAGAGTAAGGAGGGGTAAAAGTGCGATGCGGGTAAAAGTGCGATTCAATGATTTATCGGTGCAGATTCCGAGTAAATTTTCTACATTGGCATGGATGGGTGACTACTTTGAGAGCTTGAATCTAACGTAAACTTTGGTTGCTTACGAAGCATAGTTGCTGAGTTATGTGCAAATGTTATTTTAGGCCGGTTTGATGTAACTTTTCGTTATAGGGGAAATACAATATCAACAGGAGGATATTACTTGTTGAAAATTTGTAGTAGCGTTTTACATCACTCAGATATCTGTTTTGAAAATACGGCGAAAATAATTTACAAAATATATTTCGCTTTTCCGTAATTTAATCTAACCCCGTCAAGCGCCTAGCGGGGTAAAAGTTCGATTCACGGACGGGGCAAAAGTACGATTCACGGACGAGGCAAAAATGTATAGCTGATTATATACAGCTTTAGGCACTATATTACAGATACTAGAAATGAAAGATCTGCAGAAAACTGTGTGCTCTACAGGTGTTGGCCGAAGAAAAACAATGTGTTTTCGCTGATGAAACAAAAAACAAAGGTTTGGAAAAGTTTCGATCTAACGGAGGCTGCAATACACCAGCGCAAAATAGAAAAGGTGCAAATTGAGAATATTCCTTACCAAAACATAACGCAGATTGAAGATAATATGGTTTTGTTAGCTACTGCTGGGCTAATTTCATGGATTCTAGCTTCGAACTTTTGCCCCGCGGTATTCGAACTTTTGCCCCGCTGGTGGGGTAAAAGTGCGAATCTGCACTTGATCAGAAGAAAGAAGAATTTATTTTGCAAATCAGTATTACCGCAGATGATTTATAGTTGAATGTGAAGACATTGAGTTACTGCATCACTATAAAATATATTATGTTGTTGTCCTTCTTTATATCTCACGAAAATTGATGACAACTTCAAACATCGCACTTATGCCCCGCCCTACTCTAAACATATTTGATCAAATCGTCGAGAACGGATAACCATACACACACAAAAAAAAAAAAACAATTAAATCTTATATAGTACCAGAGATAGACATACAATTATACCAGCGTTGTACCTGTACAATTGTATGTCTGTCTCCGTGTACAACGATAGAATCACGCAAGTAAAGTGTATGAAGCTACAACTGCTTGATTTTTATTGCGCGCAGCGCCAATGACCGGTAGTGGTGATAACAAAAACTAAGCAGAATTTTAAATTAATTATTATTTTGCAAGATTTTGGCAAGGATTTAGCACTAAACGCTCGGCATCTTGAAATTTGTGTTTACATTTCGTGAATAGGAACAAATACCAACGCTTAGACCATACAATTAGAGAATATCAGTGATGAGCACAATCACGTACAACGTACAGCAGTATGTCTGTCATCCTTCCGTTGTACATGTACAACGCTGTACACGTACAACGCTGGTACAATTGTATGTCTGTCTAGGGTATAGGGTAGATGCTCCAATAGTCGCGCAGCTAAGCACAGTGTAACTTCTTTTTTCTTGTCTATTGAGGTATATACTTCAATTAATGCTTGTGGGATATAAATTTATCAAACATAAGGTATTTGTCACAAGGCATGAATTTTCCGATTCAATTTTATAGTGTCACAAATAGCAATAGCAATTTTGTTTTGTTGTGAGCAAATTCTAAAATACCTACAGTACTATTATTCTTACAGGAAAATGAAGTTCAACTAATCGATAGCAAATTTTCTCCTCTTTAATATGGGAAAAAGAGATTTGAAATTGGTGCACCGCAGCCGGAGAAATTTGTGTTTATGTGCATGTACTTTCTTTCTTTAAGCAAAATTTCAACTTTAATGCATATCTCAAAAACTATCCTACTTTAAATTTTTCTGACCACATTTTCGGATTCAGCGGCCAATTTTACATGAAAAATCACCTTCAGCTTACTGAGTTCACGCTTTTTGTTTTGTTTTGTTAACTAGTGCTACCAATACTCCTAAGAACTTGTTTTATATAATAAACGTAATTATTTTATTTAAAATGCTACCATGACGAAAATATGCATTAATAATGAATAGTAGCGCAACTATTGGTACTACCACAACTATTGGATAAACTACCCTATAAAATCGATTTCTGTCTGTCTGTCTGTCTGTCGGGATGTTCCTTATAGAATCGATAACTACTGAACCAATCGGCGTGAAAATTTGCATGTAGAGGGTTTTGGGGCCAGGGAAGGATCTTATGATGGTTAGAGACCCCTCCCCCCACTAAGAGAGGAGGCTCCCATACAAATGAAACACAAATTTCTGCATAACTCCAGAATTAATCAAGCAAATAGAACAAAATTTGGCATGTGGGTGTGTTTGGTGACAAGAATTTTTTCTATGGTAAATTGAGACCCCTCCCCTCTTTAGAAGGGGAATTATGACTTCTCTCCTCTCTAATAGGGGGGGGGGGGGTCTCCCATACAAATGAAATACAAATTTCCTCATAACTCCAGAACTAATCAAGCAAATGGAACCAAATTTAGCATGTGGGTGTTTTTGTAGGCAATTTTTTTTCTATGGTGAATTGAGACCCCTCCCTTCGTTAGGAGGAGAATCATGACCCTTCTCCACCTTAACAGTGTTGGGGGGGGGGCTCCTATATAAATGAAATACAAATATCCTCATAACTAGAGAACTAATCAAGCAAATGGAACCGAATTTGGCATGTGGCGGGTTTTGGAGGCAGGAATTTTTTTATGATGGTTTGAGACCCCTCACTCCTGTGGTAGGGGGGGGGGGGTAAGGACTCTCATACAAATAAAACAGAAATTGTTAATAAATTATCAAACAAATTAACATTACTTATTTATATTTTTTTTGAAACGATGGTTCTACAATTGATGAAGGGACGGTAGGGGAAAGAAATGGAAAATTTTTTGGTGAAGGAGGAGGGGGAAAGAGCGGAAAGGAAAGGGGGGGGGGGGTATTGGTAGCTATGCTTGACAAGTAGTCATTTTGACTCCTATTACTTATTTAGTCTGCATGAAAAATTAGAGAACTTTGAAGTTTACCCTTGCCATGAGGGTCAGTGCGGACTTGTTGGCAACCAATTTAGCTACATTTGTCCAAGATTTTCGAAATTTATCTATAATTGTTGCTTGTTGTTTGTGCTGGAACAGCTCTCTCTTCACCAAAGCCCAATACCGCTCGATGGGGCGTAACTCTGGACAGTTAGGTGGATCCGCCTCCTTCGGTACAATATGGACTCCATTAGCATCATACCATTCCAAAACATCTTTCGCGTAGTGACAGGATGCCAAATCAGGCCAAAACAGCGAGGGTACATCATGGCTGTGTAGGAACGGTAACAATCGTTTCTGTAGGCATTCTTCACGGTATATTTCCTTGTTAACCGTTCCCATAGTGATGTAACTTTTGCTTGCTCGACCACAGCTGCATATGGCCTGCCATACTAAATATTTTTTGGGGAACTTGGCTTTCTTCTTTGTCCTAAAATGCTCTGCAACGCCATTCCGTTTCATGGCAGTGTAAAAAGACATACCAGGAAGCTGTTTAAAGTCTTCTAGGACATACGCTTCATCGTCCATTATAATGCATGGAAACTTCGTTAAATATTCGCGATAAAGTTTACGAGCGCGTGTTTTGGCCGTCGTATTTTGCTTATCATTACGGTTTGGCACAGTCCTCACCTTAAAAGACTTCATGCCTTGTCGTTGCTTAGAAGTGTGCACGAATGGTACGTACAGAAAGATCTGGTCTCCTCCGTAATATTTGTTTTACCTTCGCATCCTTGTGGTGGTTCCTCAGATCCGTTTTTGTTCCACTTCCCTTCTTCCTAGCTGTTGTTAAGCGAGTATCGAACGATTTTAAAACACTGTGAACAGTGCTTGGAGGAATTTCAAGCTTTTTGGCAAGTTTTCTTAACAAGAGATCCGGATTTTCACTGCGACCGCACACAATTGCATTTCGCACCTGCTCTTCTTTCGACGCCATTTTACGCTAAGCGCTGAGTCGCACGGAGTGGGAATCAGGTGGGCCCAATATTCAACCAGGATCGATAATCTTCTACACTGACGGTTCTAAACTAAACAACAAAGTTGGAACTGGCGTAACGGGCCCCGGAGTCGACATATCAATATCAATGGGCCAATGGCCGACTGTTTTTCAAGCAGAAATACAGGCAATTATTGAATGTGCTACAGTTTGTCTGCGACGAAATTATAGAAATGCAAATATATGTATATTTTCTGACAGCCAGGCTGCTTTAAAAGCACTGAAGTCAGTTTCGTGTTCGTCTAAACTGGTTTGGGAATGCATTCAATTGCTGCAGCAGGTGGCTAGAAAAAGCACAATAAATCTTTTTTGGGTCCCTGGGCACTGCGGAATTGAAGGCAATGAAAAAGCGGATCAGCTGGCAAAAGCTGGATCGATTAAACCTTTCATTGGACCAGAACCATTCTGTGGGGTCTCAGAATGTACTATTAAAATGGAATTAAAAAACTGGGAAAAATCAATGATTGATGATGTCTGGAAAAAAAATCTGACAGCTCGACAATCAAAGAAATTTATATCTCCTAATAAAACAATAACCCAGAAACTTCTTAGCCTGTCTAAAAAGGACTTACGTACTTACTGTGGCCTCGTAACAGGCCACTGCGCATGTAAATATCACTTAAAACAACTAGGAAAATTAGAAGATGACACGTGTCGCTTCTGTAACCTAGAAAGTGAAAATGCGGAACATCTACTATGTTATTGCGTGGCACTACTTCATAAAAGAAAAACTTTCTTTGACATGACTTTAATACAACCCTCGGATGTATGGATGAATTCTCCCAATAAGGCAATAAACTTTATTCGTTGTATAATACCTTATTGGGACAATGCCGTCGATCAGCAAGTGGAAATCACTCATACTAATAGTGATACGACACCCTGATGTGGCGTACAATAAACTGGGGCCTGCCACAATAGATCAAATAACTGGTCGCAGTGGAAAATGTACCCAAAATAAAGAAAAAAAAAAAAAAAGCGCTGAGTGTTATATTTTCAGAAAGAACAGACATACGTCTACCACTCTGCAAAATATTTCACTCATTGTTAATGTATTTCCGAAGCTGTGTGTGTTTAGGGGTGTCTAAATTTTGTCGCGAACAAGCCTTAGTCAATAACAAGACCACCAGAAACTATCAATAGTAACATTAGATGATTCAGGGCGAGACGGACATAGGCCGGGAGTGTTGCCGGCGATCTGCCGTTGGAAGCGCCGGCCACTGCGGGGGATAGCCCCCCGTAGAGATTGAATTCTGATTCCCTTGCCAACACACTTGGTGTACCGCAAGGAAGTGTATTGGGGCCCCTTTTGTTTATAATTTATATCAATGACATGAAACGAGTTTTACGGTTCTGCGACATAAATTTGTTTGCGGACGACACTGTTCTATTCATTGCGGCTAAGGACCCTAATGAAATTGTATCACATTTAAACCAAGATTTACATTATCTTTCGAATTGGTTAAAATTTAAACAACTTAAACTCAACATTAGCAAGACAAAATATATGATTATTTCAGCCAACTTCAAGCCAGACGTAAACGTTGAAATTGATGGTGAGACTATTGATCGCGTAAATGAACTAAAGTATCTTGGAGTAATCATTGATGACAAGTTAACTTTTAAGTCTCACATTGATAATGTCATCAAAAAAATGGCGAAAAAGTACGGTGTCTTGTGCCGTTTAAAAAATGAATTGACGATTAGTAGTAAAATTCTTTTATATAAGTCAATCATTTCACCACATATAGATTTTTGTTCATCCATCCTGTTCCTTGCAAACGATACACAAATATTGAAGTTGCAGCGCTTGCAAAATAAAGTTATGCGATTAATTTTAAGATGTAATAGATACACTTCCTCACATATTATGCTGGACGCATTGCAATGGCTTTCTGTGAAGCAAAGAGTTTATTTTTTGACAATGGTGTTTCTATATAAAATTCTTAATGGGATGCTACCTCGATATTTGTGTGATCGAATTGAAAGAGGAAGAGATTTACATTCGTACAACACTAGAAACGCGGAAGATGCAAGAACACCACATTTTTTGTTTAGAAGATCACAGAACTCTCTGTTGTACAAAGGAATAAATTTTTTCAATTCGATGCCAAGACAAATAAAACGTGCAGCAACAATGGCGGAATTCAAGAGGCTTTGCATTTCACACATAAAATCTACTTTATAGACACAATTTGATGATTTTTTGTATTACTTAAAGAAGATTGTATATTTATTTATTTTTTGTATATTTAGTGGATATATTAAGTTATCATGTTCACTGATGATGATGGATTTGAAATTGTTATTATTAATTAAAAAAGTATAGAGAAGGCTACACATGTTTGAGTCACGCGCGCGGGAACAGACATACACAATCTGGAAAATGAATGATCAGGTTAAAGTCCTGAACAAAGGGTTTAGAGCGGAAGCTGGACGGGCTTGGGTTTGCTTGTGAACTTTGGAACTCGTATACCATCGCTTTGTTGCCGAGTGGTATATCGAGCACCAAAGTTCTGCAGGATCTCCCTCGTAGTTCTAGATCGTTATCTAGAACCAATTCTGACTAGCTTGAGCTCCTAAATATTAGGTTCAATTCCTAATCAAGTCCAGATAATTTTCGGGTTGGAAACGTTTTGGACGAGCCTTGGACATTGTTTGAAATTGTGATATTCACTTGAAAGTTTGATATGTTTGTATTAGAAGCCAGTTCGTTATTTGCTTTTACACCTGGCTACATTGTTATTACATAAATATCTTAATAGATAAATCGTCTCGCTCAAACCGTTGTAGGGGCATGAGGTGGGACCATCATCATCATCATCACCTCTATCTAGGTTTATTTATTTTCCTAGATCTACTGACCTCTATTACTTTCCTACAGTTGGGTCACCCCTGCGAAATGGTACTTTCTATGAAAAGATTTTCCGTGAAATGGTACATCCCGCGTAAGGTTTTTCGCGAAATAGTATTTTGCGAAACTCTATATTCCGCGTTATGGTCAACCGAGAATTGGTGTTCCGCAAAATGGTATTCGGCGAAATGGTTTGTAATGATGGCGAATGTTTAAATGCTATCAGGCTAAGCAATGGGGGGAGTTGTCTTCTATTTTACGGTGAGGAAAATTTGTATATTAAAACACCCATGAACTCCTCAGAAACTTGCAAAACTCGAGATTGTGATAAAGGTCATCCGAGATTCAGGATTTATGTACAAGTTTTATTTGTAGCAATACGAAGTTTGTCGGGTCAGCAAATATATTATAAAAGGGTCCTAATGTGAAAAAGTGGAATTTTATTGGAGTTTAAATCTTTGCATGAATTTGAAATTTAACTGAAATTTTTGGAGCGTCTTAGTAGAATGCGAAATCTGGGAATTAAATAAAAGGAAAACTTATCCAATTTAATTCTACTATGTATATTTTATTCTTGACAGATACGTATTTCTTCCTCAGCAGGCTTCCTCAGTGTCAGAGTTTGAAAACAGACACTGAGGAAGCCAGCAAGTCGTAGGCGAAATACGTATCGGTCAAGAATAAAATATACATAGTAGAATTAAGTTGGATAAGTTTTCTTTTAATTTAATTTCCAGATTTGAAATTTGTTTTATTTTTGCATTTTTAAGATAGCTTCAAAATGAAACAGATATCAAATAACGGTGTTACTTTCGAATCTCCATTTTTAAATTTCCTTATCGATCCAAAACTCTTATTTCAACCATTGCAAACACGAAACGCAGAACTTCTCTATTCTCGTGCTCGTTAACACTTCCCCGTGGCTATACAGGCTGTGCGCGCGCCCACAATACCACTTGAGGGATGCCCGTTTCAGGTCTTCCTCCACTCTGGCGCGTTATGATCGAATCCGAATTTTACATATCGACTAATGGTAGTTTCCGTCTGGTTCCAGTTTTCTACTGGTTGGATGGTTGCTCAGCAGGGATCCGCTATCACGAAAGGAAAATTTTGGACACGCTTCAAAAACACAAAATACCCCCAGGTATACAAACCCCTTTAGGCAGTTTGACCTTTTTCCTGTCGCAAAAAAGATAAGGAAAGCGAAATGAAAAAGTGATGAATGAGATTTGTCTCACGAAATTCAGTCAGTTGCCGACTAGTATGCTTTATGCTTGTATGCTGATGGATTGAATGAAAATCCCACAGCACAAAATTGTACCTTCTTCAATTTGCAGTAAAAATTGTCATTATTCGCTGATGGATTCTAACGTGAATTTACAGGTGTGCCATGTAAGAAACAACGAAACGCAGTTACAAAGCAACTAAGTGAAACAACCGAAACTAGATCAACATCATTTAAAGCCAACATGGTTTTCGAAACGATTGTTTTCGGTGCGAATGTGGCAACAAAACCTACATTTTAAACAATGACAGACATCAGCGGTGAAACGCTATAAAAGGCAGGCTGGATCTGTTTTATTTGAACGAATCAGGGGGCTGATATGACGTCACATTTTCATTGCTCACATGAAAAAGGCGGCAAACGCAAAGCGATTTCACGAAACGAATTTAACTAACCATTTTCACAGTTTCATGTATTTCGCATTAATTGCCTGCCTGGCATTGGCTATGTGATGCTAAAACCTTGGCTAAAATCAAACTAAAACTAACAAAATTTAACAATTTACACATCCGACTCGGTTGTCAGCTTGAGCCCATGTATGAAGCTGTCAGCTTGGGCCCGCTCTATGTTGGCTACGTTTTTTTTTGCACAGGCTGGTATTGGAAGTGTCATTCCCGTGGAACGAATACATTCATAGGGTAATGAACGAATTTTCCCCCGCAAGCCAACAGTGATTTGATTGTTTAAATTCTGTGGTGCAAAATGTTTAAACAAATAAAATGATATTCATCACTAAATCACGAGTAAACTTGAGAGTTGAAAATGATCTTTGCAAGCTTCGCTAGCAAATCGATTTACAACTCTACAAACGCGGTGCTAGCCCACTAAATCTTGTCCCAGAATTAAAAGCACTACAACTAGGCACCCGAATGTGGCATACATCTAATGGAAACATTCACTAGAGCATTAATTTTCCCATTTATTCTATGGTTTTCATCAACGAACTGCAAACAACTGTATTACAGGAGATTGCTTGTTTGAAATTTTCATCGGATATGTGTAACATAGCCAAATAACAGAGTGAATTATTTTGAGATTGCAAATAGGTTAACTTTAACATTAACATAGGTTCAACTTTAATAGCCCTTTTTAAGTTTAAGTTTTCGAATCTCAGCGGTGCTGCAAGATAAAGTCAATAGGATTTTTGCACTGCACAGCCCTTACTGTTCTGTACTCTAAAAACCGGCTGTGAAGTCTGTCAATAAAGAAGAGTCATTTGAGAAATAAGCGCGGGAAATGCTCACGTTACGTAGCATATCGAACAAGCCTATCCATTTTTGTCAGTGTTCCCCGCCGACGATGTTGTCCCAACCTGCTTTCGTCCGTCAGATATATTTTTTTTATTTATGTGTCCATGTCCGCCGGTCCGGCAGAACAAAGGGATGAAATCAGAGATCTCCACTGCTGACGGTTACCCGCCATGGCTTTTACCTGTCGCCAGGACAGGTTCTCGTCTACAGCCCGGATGTCGTTGGCTAAGCTCCGTCGCCATGACCCTCTGGGTCTGCTTCTTCTACGCTGTCCTTGTGGATTCCAGTCGAGTGCTTCTCTACAAACCTCGTTCGCTCCTTTCCTCAATGTGTGTCCGATCCACTTCCACCTACGTTCACGAATTTCTGTGGCTATCGGCCGTTGTTGACACCGACGATGGAATTTCTCATTGGATATCCAGTTATCAGGCCACCAGGCACGAATGATGTATCGCAGGCACCGGTTAATGAATACCTGCAGTTTTTGCGTAGTCTCCGCTGAGACGCACCACGTTTCGCGGGCATACAGCAGTACGGATTTAACGTTTGAATTAAAGATTCGGGTTTTCGTACGTAGAGTGATCTGGTTTGACTGTCAAATGTTTCGCAGACCTGCAAAGGCACCCCTGGCCTTCCTGATCCTGATCAGGCTTGGTGCCACCATCGGGCGTTGTTTGGCTACCGAGATATTGAAAGGCGTCTACCTGCTCAACTTGTTGTCCCGTTACTGTGAAGTTGGTGGAATTGTCAGTGTGCACTACCATAGACTTAGTTTTCGCTACATTGACTGTGAGGCCTGCTGCCTGGGAGCTCTCGGAGAGGTCATCTAGCTTGCTCTGTATATCGTTTCGCCGTTGTGCGAGCAAGACAATGTCGTCGGCTAGGTCGAGGTCATTCAGCTGCTCCATCGTTAGAGGATTTCTCGATTTGGTGGACTGTCAATTGCTCCAACTAATATCTCATCCATAACGATGAGAAACAGAAGCTGTGATAAAATGCAGCCCTGTCTCACGCCAGCAGTAACCCTTATGGGGTCGGACAAGACGCCGTCGTGCAAAACCTTGCACGAGAACGCCTCGTACTGAGCCTCGATGAGATGGACTAGCTTCTCCGGAACTCCTCTACGCCTAAGTGCGCCCTAGATGTTTTCGTGATTGAGTCGGTCGAACGCCTTTTCGAAGTCAACGAACACCAGCAGAAGAGAGTCCTGGAATTCGTTGATCTGCTCCAATATAATGCGGAGCGTTGTGATATGGTGTACACATGATCGGGCAGCACGGAATCCAGCTTGCTGCCGCCGGAGAGTGGCGTCGATCTTCTTCTGGATCCGGTTGAGGTTTACCTTACAGAGTACTTTGAGAGTAATACAGAGCAACGTGTCCTGTCGGTCTCCTTTCTTAGGGACTTTGACCAATATGCCCTGCATCCAGTCCACCGGAAAAGTTGCGGTTTTCTAAATATTGCTGAAAAGCTGATGCATCATCTGGGCTGACAAAGATGGGTCAGTTTTGAGCATTTCGGCTGAAATACGATCTATCCCTGGCGCTCTATTGGATTTCATACTCTTGATGGCTGCTACAATTTCATCCAGCGATGGCGCCTCCGAGTTCACGCGATTGATTTGACGAACTGTAGGCGTCATACGCTGCTGGTTTTGTTGGTCTCTGACATTTGAAACTCGGAAGAGTTGTTCAAAATGTTCAGTCCATCGCTTAAGCTGTTCTGTACGGTCAGTCAATAGCTGACCAGCTCTGTCCTTTAGCGGCATCTTTGTATTCATCCTGGCACCACTAAGGCGGCGAGAAATATTGTACAACAAACGGATATCACCATTGGCGGCGGCGGTTTCTCCTTGTTCGGCTAGGGAGTTAGTCCAGACTCTCTTGTCCCGCCTGCAAGCACGTTTAACAGTCCTCTCCAGTTCGGCGTATCGTTGACGGGCAGCTGTCTTAGCCGATCTGGTCCGCGCTCGTTCAATGCCGGCTTTCGCCTCTCTCCGCTCGTCGATCTTCCTCCAAGTTTCATCCTAAATCCACTCCCTCCGCCCACTGCTCGCTTTGCCGAGGGTTTCATCACCGGTCGTGATGAAGGCGTTCTTGATGCCGGTCCATCGCTCTTCGACGGTTCCACCAGGTGGCAACTCCGAGGCTCGAGATTCAAGTTGTTCGTCAAAGGCCCTTTTCACCTCAGGATTCTCCAATCGGCGGACGTCGTAGCGGCATCCAACTTTTTCCTCCCGTCGTTGGACACGTGCGACGCGCAGACGTATCTCAGCGATAAAAAGATGATGGTCGGATGCAATATCAGCGCTGCGTTTGTTGCGTACATCAAGAAGGCTCGTTCGCCATTTCCGGCTGATGCAGATGTGGTCGATTTGGTTTTCTGTTCGGCCGTCGCGGGAAACCCACGTGACTTTATGTACTGGTCTATGGGGGAAGAGCGATCCACCAATGACCATGTCGTTATTACCACAGAATTATGTAAACAGCTCCCCGTTTTCGCTCATCTCTCCTAGGCCATGGCGTCCCATGACGCGTTCAAGGTCGGCGTTGTTTGAGCAAATCTTCGCGTTGAAGTCGCCCATGTGAATTTGGATGTCGCCCTTCGGGATTTTCTCAACCACGCTGTGCAGCTGGTTGTAAAAACTCTCTTTCTCCTGCAGGTTGGCAGCATTTGTTGGCGTATAGCACTGGATTGCCGTAAGGTTCCTAACCCGTGTTCTGAATCTGGCAACGATTATTCGCTCATTTATCGGTTCCCACTTCATCAGGGCCGCATGTCCCCCTGGGCTCAGTAGGAGTCCAACTCCTCTTTCTCGAGTAACATTTTCACCTCGTATGCCAGAATAGACCAAGACTTGCCCGGATGATGTCCTGTGTTCGCCAGTACCCGGCCAGCGGATCTCGCTCAGCCCCAGGATTTCAAGCTTCAGGAGGCTAGTTTCCCTTGCAAGTTGAGCCAGCTTGCCCTGCTGGGCAAGGGTCAGTATACTCCATGTTCCGATTCGTGTCCGTGTTTTCATGCTAAAGGTCGTTGCCATTAATCCAGAGAGATTTCTTCTTTCATTTTCGGTAACGTTTTTGTGTTCCGGTACAGTAGGCTGTTAACCTAAGGTCCTTATCCCACTGATGGGGCTGCCATCTTAATGTGGGCGAGAGCCACTGTGCCCCCTTTCGTGTTAGCATACGACAACCGAAGTTGCATACCCCAGCCGGCACCTCGTGGAGGTAGGAATAGGAGTTAATGAACAGAGGTTATGGAATGCACATGTTCACCCTTTGCCAGCCCGTCCGTCAAATATCTTCTATTATTCCGACCGTGGATGAAGAAATGCGAGAGTAAGCTAAGTGGGTC